>NW_028161584.1:87500-170000 GCF_964263955.1 Coregonus lavaretus | reverse complement strand
CCTCTCTAGGTTTCTTCCTAGGTTCCTGCCTTTCCAGGGAGTTTTTCCTAGCCAACGTGCTTCTACATCTGCATTGCTTGCTCTTTGGGGTTTTAGACTGGGTTTTTTATAAACACTTTGTGACAACTGCTGATGTAATAAATGTCTTCTGGGAATACATATGCAGACCAGGCCAGGGTTTGGGGTTTGAGAAGTCAATGAGAGGACCAGGCCAGAGTTTAGGGTTTGAGAAGTCAAATAAGTAAAAATGACTTCCTTAGTTGTTAGTAAAAAAATTTTTTAACTCAGCATTGTTGGTTAAGGGCTCGTAAGTAAGCATTTCACAGTAAGGTCTACACCTGTTGTATTAGGAGCATGTGACAAATCTAATTTGGATTGATTTGTAAATTTTATAAATGGTCTGTCTTTAGTAGTTGAACACATTATTGCTTCAACCTCGTGAAAGTAACAAACTGACACGTTTTCACGTTAGTCAAAAACAATTTTATATGGAAGGAGTGCCTTTGATTTGACGGACTGCACATGCGCAATTCGGCGTGAGACGACCGTTCGGCGTGAGACGACTGCTCGACCTGATGACATATTTTTACGCATGACCTTCAAATTACATTAAATGAAATTGTATGTTACATGCGCCGAATACAACAGTGGTACACTTTACTGTGAAATGCTTACTTACGAGCCCTTTCCCAACAATGCAGAGTTAAAAAGTAACAAAAATTAGCTAAATAAAAAAAAGGAAATAGTAACATAATAAAATAATAATAATGAGGCTATAAGGAGTACCAGTACTGAGTCAATGTGCAGGGTACCAGGTAGTGGTACCAGGTAGTTGAGGTAATAACTAGACTATATACAAGGAGTACCAGTACTGAGTCAATGTGCAGGGGTACCAGGTAGTTGAGGTAATAACTAGACTATATACAAGGAGTACCAGTACTGAGTCAATGTGCAGGGGTACCAGGTAGTTGAGGTAATAACTAGACTATATACAAGGAGTACCAGTACTGAGTCAATGTGCAGGGGTACCAGGTAGTTGAGGTAATAACTTGACTATATACAAGGAGTACCAGTACTGAGTCAATGTGCAGGGGTACCAGGTAGTTGAGGTAATAACTAGACTATATACAAGGAGTACCAGTACTGAGTCAATGTACAGGGGTACCAGGTAGTTGAGGTAATAACTAGACTATATACAAGGAGTACCAGTACTGAGTCAATGTGCAGGGGTACCAGGTAGTTGAGGTAATAACTAGACTATATACAAGGAGTGCCAGTACTGAGTCAATGTGCAGGGGTACCAGGTAGTTGAGGTAATAACTAGACTATATACAAGTCAATGTGCAGGGGTACCAGGTAGTTGAGGTAATAACTAGACTATATACAAGGAGTACCAGTACTGAGTCAATGTGCAGGGGTACCAGGTAGTTGAGGTAATATGTACATGTAGGTAGGGGTAAAAGTGACTAGGCAATCATCCAGGGAGTGCACACACACATACACACACACACACACACACACACACACACACACACACACACACACACACACACACACACACACACACACACACACACACACACACACACACACACACACACACACACACACACACACAGGGAGGGAATGTTGTGTTTGTTTAATATTGTTTCAGGACTATGAAAATTGAAAAAATATTTAGCCTATGGATTATGAAAACAACAAAAATAAATGGGAAAATGGGAGAGGAGAAATGACAAGAGACAGTGTTGTTTAACCCACTGACCGTGACCCATGAGTTCTTCTTACCTTTGTTCAGTAGAAAAGTCTCCCTCTCTGAAGTTTATAGGATGATTCATAGACTGGTCACTCTTCATGGACACACAGCTGGGTACAGGGGAGGCTGGTCTCTCCTGCTTGATTGGGCTTCAACACAACAGAGACAAACATTACATCTCTCATCTACTCTGAGCTCAGATGGGGAAACATAAGAAGA
The DNA here is from genome assembly GCF_964263955.1 of Coregonus lavaretus. Lineage (NCBI taxonomy): Eukaryota > Metazoa > Chordata > Actinopteri > Salmoniformes > Salmonidae > Coregonus > Coregonus lavaretus. The sequence continues at coordinate 168,025 of NW_028161584.1, read as the reverse complement.
GTTTCATTCCAAAACGCTATATATCCATTTTCAGAAATGTTCGTAAATTAGCTTCTATTGTTTAAAGAAATTATCAAATAAATGGTTGTTTTCTCACCATCTAATCATGGCATGGTGTTGTTCAATGACAGGCATGTGTTTGATTAAAATCAATCACTTAATGGCTTCATTTCAGAGAGACAAATGTTTTTTTTGCTAAATGCTATATATCTAATTAACTCTCAGAGAAATAAGTAGTACTGCTAGGTTTTACACAGTTAAATGTAACAAATAACTACATTTTTAATAAAGAACTGTACAAATGATACACTTGTGACATCAATATTTAAATATTGTAAAATAATAATTCAATACAGTAATATGAGATCTGTATGTGAAACATTAACATTTGACATTTTAGTCATTTAGCAGATGTTTTTTATCCAGGGTCCGGTTTTCCAAATGCATCTTAAGGCCAAGTTCATCATTAGAACCTTCGTAGGAGCATTGTTAAATCTCTGAGCTGTTTCCCAAAACCATCGTCATTAACGTTGAACAGCTAAGTGCATCGTTAGATGCTTTTTTGCCCTCTCGCGTCACTTTATACACAGAAGATCTCCGCTAAACATAGAATCACATGGTTTATCCGTCTCTCTGTGACCACAGATAAATTCAGAACAAAGTTGAATACAAAAACAAAGTTGCCAATGTCTTTGTAATTGATTCAAACAAGGGACGTATAAAAATTTGCTTCAAAAGAAAACCGAGATGACTGCATTAAAATATAACCATTAGGCTATAGGCCTATTTCAATCATATTGGAATATATTCAATGTTCAATATATTTAGTTTTATTTTGCTACTTGTAGGCTACTGTCTGTAATTTGTCTCAATATATTTCATGATGTGTAGCCTAACATGTGCCCAATGATGTGCTGAATCTGTGATTTAGTGCATTTTTATTGTGTAAGCACTAGAATAAACTACCTCAATATTTGCAGCCGTAGGTAGTAATATCTTTCTAGAAGCTGATCCGTGGTCAGTATTGTGAAATAATTATAATGTTGAGGAATGATTTGAATGGACAAAACTGATCCGAGAGCAGCGCTCCCCTTCTTTCGATCCTATCAGTATCGATACATGCTCCACCAGACGTGATACCTTGTCATGCTGCTGATCCAGTTTCTACTGGTCTGCCTGCGGATATGGAACTCTGACCTGTTCACCGGACGTGCGACCTTGTCCCGAACCTGCTGTTTCGACCCTCTCTCTCTCTCTACCACACCTGCTGTCTTGACCTCTGAATGCTCGGCTATGAACAGCCAACTGACATTTACTCCTGAGTTGCTGACGTGTTGCACCCTCTATAACCACTGTGATTATTATTTGACGCTGCTGGTCATGAACATTTGAAAATCTTGAAGAACGATCTGAACTTAATGGCCATGTACTGTTATAATCTCCCCCCAGCACAGCCAGAAGAGGACTGGCCACCCCTCAGAGCCTGGTTCCTCTCTAGGTTTCTTCCTAGGTTCCTGCCTTTCCAGGGAGTTTTTCCTAGCCACCGTGCTTCTACATCTGCATTGCTTGCTCTTTGGGGTTTTAGACTGGGTTTCTATATAAGCACTTGGTGACAACTGCTGATGTAGAAAATGTCTTCTCGGAACGCATATGAAGCAGACCAGGCCAGGGTTTGGGGTTTGAGAAGTCAATGAGAGGTAAAAATGACTTCCTTAGTTGTTAATTTTGAAAATGTTCTGTCTTAAGTAGTTTAACAAACTGACACATTTTCATGTTAGTGATACATAACTTTATATGAAAGGAGTGCCTTTGATTTGACATCCAGCACCTGTGCAGTTCGGCACAAGACGACCATTAGACCCAATGACGTACTTCTGCGCATGAGCTTCAAATCAAATCAAATTGTATTTTTCACATCCGCCGAATACAACAGTGGTACACATTACCGTGAAATGCTTACTTACGAGCCCTTTCCCAACAATGCAGAGTTAAAAAGTCACAAAAATTAGCTAAATAAAAAAAGGAAATAGTAACATAATACAATAACAATAATGAGGCTATAAGGAGTACCAGTACTGAGTCAATGTGCAGGGTACCAGGTAGTTGAGGTAATAACTAGACTATATACAAGGAGTACCAGTACTGAGTCAATGTGCAGGGGTACCAGGTAGTTGAGGTAATAACTAGACTATATATAAGGAGTACCAGTACTGAGTCAATGTGCAGGGGTACCAGGTAGTTGAGGTAATAACTAGACTATTTACAAGGAGTACCAGTACTGAGTCAATGTGCAGGGTACCAGGTAGTTGAGGTAATAACTAGACTATATACAAGGAGTACCAGTACTGAGTCAATGTGCAGGGGTACCAGGAAGTTGAGGTAATAACTAGACTATATACAAGGAGTACCAGTACTGAGTCAATGTCCAGGGGTACCAGGTAGCTGAGGTAATATGTACATGTAGGTAGGGATAAAAGTGACTTGGCAATCAGGATAGAGATTACATCTCCTCATCCAGGGAGTGCACACACACACTCACTGACAGACACACACACACACACACACACACACACACACACACACAGGGAGGGAATGTTGTGTTAGTTTAATATTGTTTCAGGACTATGAAAATGGAAAAAAAGATTAGCCTATGGATTATGAAAACAACAAAAATAAATGGGAAAATGGGAGAGGAGAAATGACTAGAGACAGTGTTGTTTAACTCACTGACCATGACCCATGAGTTCTTCTTACCTTTGTTCAGCAGAAAAGTCTCCCTCTCTGAAGTTTATAGGATGATTCATAGACCAGTCACTCTTCATGGACACACAGCTGGGTACAGGGGAGGCTGGTCTCTCCTGCTTGATTGGACTTCAACACAACAGAGACAAACATTACGTCTCTCATCTACTCTGAGCTCAGATGGCGAAACAAGAGTTTCACTCCAAAACGCTATATATCCATTTTCAGAAATGTTGGTCAATTAGCTTTTATTGTTTAAAGAAATGATTAAACCACTACAAGGCTTTATAAAGGTGTCTAAAGTGGGTAATTTCCACTTTAAAATGTCAGACTTGATTTTCCCTGATGAAAAATGTATGAACCCCTACAGAAAATATCCCTTAATTATAATCCACCTAAAAATACACATTTGCTATTGCTGCAGGATTATGTTCCTGCTGTGAGAAACTAGGTCAAATGAAGATATGGCATCTGTAAATGCATTCATCTTAAGGTAGCTATGTGAGACGACCACATATCACAGTCAAATATACAGGATACGAACATTACATTCCAGCTAAACAATGGTTTTAAATCACATCTCAAATCTACAATAGTTATATTGAAGGTACCTATTAGTAATCATTTCTGATGAAAAAACACAAATGTGATTTTCTTTCTCCTATATAGCACTTTGGAATATAAATTCTTAAACAACATTGTCATCTCACCTCTTAGCTTTGGTGTCATGTTCCCCAGAGAGACTCATTTTAGAGGCAGGGCCCCCCTCCTCTCTCTCCCCAGAGAGACTCATTTTAGAGGCAGGGCCCCCCTCCTCTCTCTCCCCAGAGAGACTCATTTTAGACCACTGACCCCTAAACAGAGATGCAGCATGTTGGTTATGGTGAACACAGTGACAACTAATTATTGAACGTACATTATTCTCTTTTACTCATGATCTCTTAGAAATAAAACATTAACAGACACATCCAAACAGTCAGGTGATTTAAAGCAATTACTTTTTCTAGCCCAATGACTACTCCACCAGGCCTGAAAACTAGGCCAAAACATAGCCCCTGATAGGCCTACATCTTATTTCAGACAGCCTCCAGTAGCCTGGGCAACATGTAGGCAAGATGTAAGCTGAATGATTTAGCAGCTTGCTTAGTTCAAATTGACAGATTAATATATTTAACATGAATAGCAAGACGATGTTGAGGTAGGAAGTGCTTCTGTTGCCCAGTAGCCTGCTGGAATAGGCTACTGAGAATGGGGTCATAATTTCAATCAATGAATGAAATATTAATAATATGGATATGAAGTGAATAGGCCTATGCTTGTCAACATCAGCCAGGTTATTTTTTTTACCTGTAGCTCTCGCTCTCTCTCTCTCTCTCTCTCTCTCTCTCTCTCTCTCTCTCTCTCTCTCTCTCTCTCTCTCTCTCTCTCTCTCTCTCTCTCGACATCTGAATGCTCGACTATGAAAAGGCAACTGACATTTACTCCTGAGATGCTGACCTGTTGCAACCACTATAACCACTGTGATTATTATTTGACCCTGCTGGTCATCTATGAACATTTGAAAATCTTGAAGAACGATCTGGCCTTAATGGGCATGTACTGTTATAATCTCCACCTGGCAGAGCCAGAAGAGGACTGGCCACCCCTCAGAGCCTGGTTCCTCTCTAGGTTTCTTCCTAGGTTCCTGCCTTTCTAGGGTGTTTTTCCTAGCCACAGTGCTTCAACATCCGAACATGCGCTGTTCGGCGCGAGTTGACCGTTAGAGCCAATGACGTGTTTCTGCCAATGACCTTCAAATCAAATTGTATTTCTCACATGCGCTGAATACAACAGGTGGACACTTTACTGTGAAATGCTTACTAACGAGCCCTTTCCCAACAATGCAGTTAAAAAGTAAGAAAAATTAGCTAAATAAAAAAAGGAAATAGTAACACAATGAAATAACAATAATGAGGCTATAAGGAGTACCAGTACTGAGTCAATGTCCAGGGGTACGAGGTAGTTGAGGTAATAACTAGACTATATACAAGGAGTACCAGTACTGAGTCAATGTGCAGGGTACCAGGTAGTTGAGGTAATAACTAGACTATATACAAGGAGTACCAGTACTGAGTCAATGAGCAGGGGTACCAGGTAGTTGCGGTAATAACTAGACTATATACAAGGAGTACCAGTTCTGAGTCAATGTGCAGGGGTACCTGGTAGTTGAGGTAATATGTACATGTAGGTAGGTGTAAAAGTGACTCGGCAATCAGGATAGAGATTATATCTCCTCATCCAGGGAGTGCACACACACACACTCACTGACACACATACACACACACACACACACACACACACACACACACACACAGGGAGGGAATGTTGTGTTAGTTTAATATTGATTCAGGACTATGGAAATTGAAAAAAGGATTAGCCTATGGATTATGAAAACAACAAAAATAAATGGGAAAATGGGAGAGGAGAAATTACTAGAGACAGTGTTGTTTAACTCACTGACCATGACCCATGAGTTCTTCTTACCTTTGTTCAGTAGAAAAGTCTCCCTCTCTAAAGTGTTCAGGAAGACCCATAGACTTGTCACTCTTCATGGACACACAGCTGGGTACAGGGGAGGCTGGTCTCTCCTGCTTGATTGGGCTTCAACACAACAGAGACAAACATTACATCTCTCATCTACTCTGAGCTCAGATGGGGAAACAAGAGTTTCATTCCAAAACGCTATATATCAATTTTCAGAAATGTTGGTCAATTAGCTTTTATTGCTTAAAGAAATGATTAAACCACTACAAGGCTTTATAAAGGTGTCTAAAGTGGGTAATTTCCACTTTAAAATGTCAGACTTGATTTTCCCTGATGAAAAATGTATGAACCCCTACAGAAAATATCCCTTAATTATAATCCACATAAAAATGCACATTTGCTATTGCTGCATGATTATTTTCCTGCTGTGAGAAACTGGGTCAAATTAAGATATGGCATCTGTAAATGCATTCATCTTAAGGTAGCTAGGTGAGACAACCACGTATCACAGTCAAATATACAGGATACGAACATTACATTCCAGCTAAACATTGGTTTTAAATCACATCTAAAATCTACAATAGTTACATTGAAGGTACCTATTAGTAATAATTTCTGATGAAAAATCACAAATGTGGTTTTCTTTTCTCCTATATAGCATTTTCTAATATAAATTCTTAAACAATATTTTCAGCTCACCTCTTAGTTTTGGTGTCATGTTCCCCAGAGAGACTCATTTTAGAGGCAGGGCCCACCTCCTCTCTCTCCCCAGAGAGACTCATTTTAGACCACTGACCCCTAAACAGAGATCCAGATTGTTGGTTGTGGTGAACACAGTGACAACTAATTCTAGAATGTCCATTGTTCTCTTTTACTCATGATCTCTTAGAAATAAAAAATGTACTAACAGACACATCCAAACAGTCAGGTTATTTAATGCAATTACTTTTTCTAGCCCAATGACTCCTCAAAACCCACCCACAAGCCCTGAAAACTAGGCCAAAACATAGCCCCTGATAGGCCTACATCTTATTTCAGATAGCCTCCAGTAGCCTGGGCAACATGTAGGCAAGATGTAAGCTGAATGATTTAGCAGCTTGCTTAGTTCAAATTGACAGACTAATTTATTTAACATGAATAGCAAGGCAATTTTGAGGTAGGACGTGCTTCTGTTGCCCAGTAGCCTGCTGGAATAGGCTACTGAGGATGGGGTCGTAATTTCAATCAATGAATGAAATATTAATAATATGGATATGAACTGAATAGGCCTATGCTTGTCAACAACAGCCAGGTTAATTTTTTACCTGTAGCCTACTCTGACTGACTGTTACCTTCAATCTAATGCATTCTAACATCTGATCAGCAATTGAGATAGAACTGTGACCATGGTGACACTTTAACTTCCAATTGAATTAACTAAACACGGCCATTATTAATTGCATAATAACACTACAACAATAAACTGAAGTTAAAGGCTATTTATTACATCTGTTTGCCAGCTCCAGGTTGGCTACACAAAGTGGCACAAAATGATTTGCAACGACTCCAGTCATTTCAACATATTTATAGTATAAAACGGTAGACTACAGTAGCCTACATAGGCATACAAATTAATAGGCTACTTGATGGTCAACAGATCTATCATTCTCCACATTTAATGTCAGTTTCATTGTGGAGTTTTTCTCATAACAGAAGCACATGAGGAAGTTCCATAACTTTCATTTCAAATTTCCACTCGAGACCCAAGAACTGAGCATGTGTAAAAACCTTCGCATGATATGGTTTTCCATAAGCAAAGTCGACATTAGAATGCAGTTTAAACCACCTCCGACAGAATGTATCTAACGTGCTCTAGAGCGCCTAAAGTAGTTTTCCTGTGATTTGTCACCTTATTTCTTGATGCGCATCAGTTCTACAGCGTTAATATGTTTTATGGAAAAAGGGTTGTAAAATAGGTGTCTCCTTAATGACAATCTAAATAACATGTAGGCCTACTGATTAGTTTCCACTTTGAAAACTGCTGTCTGTCAGCAACTCAGCTCAAGTGGCAGTTCTACTAACTAGTACTATCTCATTCCAGGTTCCAGGTATTCACTCACATACTCTGTCCTTTAAAACAGATTCTTGTTCAGAAATACTTAGAAATACTCACTTTATTTTTTTGTTCTCTCCATATAGTGTTTTCTGCTCTGTCGTCTCAAAATGGATCCTGTACAAAAGAACAAATTTACTTTCTGTTTCACTCAGCAGTCTCCACACCCTGATAATAAAGTGTTTTATTGGTATCTTCCACTAGATGGCAGTAAACACCTGCTGTAACTAGACTTTACAACAGTAAGTGTTCTGTTTCTTGGTCCTGGTGACTCCTGGGAAGTGTCCCAGAGGAGGAGTGCTGACCTAGGATCAGGTCCCCCTGTCCATGTAATCTTAATCATTATGATTGTTTTGTCTCATGTCTCTTTATATTAATATACCCTGGGGACCATGTAGCTGTATTGAAATGACCTTGTTTTATAACCTTCTTTGTTGCTCAGTGGTACTTCAATTGGCCGGACCATGCCCAATTCTTTCACACAGTAATGCTCCAGCATCCACTCAGAGCTTATGCATCTAATGCATTCCTCAAATACTGCAGAGTAGTTAAGCAAGTCCCTGAGATTGGGGCTTAAAAGCTCTGTGGTTTTGGTAAATGTGTGACCGACAGGCGCTAAAACATCTATTTGTTTTCCCACACCCATTAATTCCACAGGTAATTAGAAAATGTGGTTCATGCTGGTGATAGAGGCCAATATGTGTGAGTCGTCTGGACACAAAGACAGTATGCTCGTTGCAAAGTGGACAATTGAATAGAGTTGGCATTCTTCAGAAAGATTGTGAACCTTGGAATGATGGGATGGAATCATGGAGATCATTGGTACTCAGCCACTTGCAGACATCATCAAGGGACCAGTCTTCCACAGCCACACTCAAATTAAAGTTGACACATAGCGCAAAAGTGAAATGTATTAGTGTTGAGGCTAAAACAAAACCTATCCCACTCTTTCCAGACAACCACCTTTCCTCCTAATTTGTATTTATGGTTGTTCCATAAAGAAGCAGAGCTTGTCAGGAAAGGTGAAGATGTCTGTCTCTTATTTATCTGATGCCATATTTCTTAGTGTGGGACATTATGGGATTCTGCAGTCCCACATTTAAGTGTTGACTCAGATAATATGATGCTCCAAATGGGGCATTAAGTTATTCTTCCATGTCAACCCAAATTGGCCTATTAGAGTTCTCAATAAAGAGAGCCTATCTGGGCAGTTATAAAGGCTTCTTGCTATAATTACATGTTAGGGAGCTTTAATCCTCCCTTCTAAATCTTTACCTGTAATCTAGCTTGGTTCATCCTGGCCCTTTTAATAGTCCAAATGAATCATTTTGTCTATGGTGTTAAAGGTGTAGGCAGGTATGGACAGTGGAAACATGCTGATGACGTAATTCAGTTTAGGAGCTTTAACCATCTTCATAACATGTGGCCTACCCCACAATGAGATGTATAGCTTGTCCCAGTTCTTCAACTGGAGTTGAATTTTGTTCAAACACTGTATTGCTTGATTGATTGATTGACTGCAAATACATTCATTCACCATTCAGTTAGTGTTGGAAAAGATGAAGGAATGAAATAAAACACACAATAATCAAACTGTATTGATTGATTGATTCACTGTAAATACATTCATTCACCATTCAGTTAGTATTGGATATACAAAGGAGTAACACAGAACACACTATAATCACACTTCAAATACATCCAAATACTTTGTAGAGGCTAACCTGTTAGTAGATCCATAGTGAGCTTTAAACATTGTCTTGCTTTGGTCTGAAATACAGAGGACAGAACAATCCGCCCCAATACACCAACCTGAAAGACATCAATTAGACACAAACACAACATAAACAACATGAATATTCAATATCAAATGCATCTAACTAATCTGATCTGCTTTATGTATTCTTCTTTTTGTCAAGTCGAACATAATCTACATTGGGTCATCTGTGTGTGTGTGTGTGTCTGTTTTACCTGTTTGTGGCGGTTGATAAATTTTTCTATCCGAGCTCACAGCTCCCAAACTCTCCACCACTTAACTGGACAGGGGCAGGATAAGCCAGGTACTAAAGGGAGGAGGATGGAAGGAGATGGTGAGAAAGTGTAGTGTATGGAAATTATGACTGTTTTAAATGTTTTTCATGAAGAAATGGAATGTTGGTTATGTTAGTATCAAAAGGCAATGTTTAGTATAATGTAACATATAATAGACAGGAAGTGTATTGTAAAACTGGCCAGAAGAGGGAGCCCATCTTGTTGCATTGGTTATAAATAGGGGTACACGAAGAAGATAGGACAGAGCAGACATTAGAATTGGAGGACACTGCTCTCCGGACCTTGCAAGTCTGTTACTCATGCTGAAGCTTGTGATCTGAATAAACCTTATGATCAACGTTCAGTATGAGCAGACTCCTTTTGTTCATCAGCAAGGACGACCACCATTCATCATATACGACATAATGGCGAGCTTGCCAGGAGGGATTATGCAATCCTTCTTTGCTACATTTGGAGTCGCCAAGCTAACTCAAGCTAACTTCGGTTTGGAGTCATGACCCGACCAAACACAGCTAAGTTGTTGGTTTTGTTACTGCTTGTGTACACTGGAGGAATGTACCCTTATGACTGTGCCTTAGGTGGTGTTTTTGCTGATGACTGGGGTCTGGCTAATCATTATACAAATTTTAAAAATTGTTTATAGAGATGTGTTGCTTGAATAGTAAGTCAAGAACAGTCAGGGCCAAGATATGTATACAATTTTAGAGCATTGCAGGATTAGATAAGCCCTCGTGACGAACGGGGCGACCACAGGGTGGGCCAAAATCCTGGACATGCATTATGAGTGTTCAGGTTCAGTCTGGGACTGGGGGTTGGTTGAAAATTTCTTGGGGATTGCTTACTCAACTTCTGTTCGACGGGATAGTTGCATTGGGGGGGATCGCTCACTGAAATAGCTATACCCACGGCAGAATAAATTTAGGGCAAACGAAACAGTAATCAATTAAAGATGCAATGCGGGATGTTCATTTGTGTAGTAGGCCGCAGTTGGCTAGAGGCTGAAGCTAATGCTTGATTGGTTTGGGCCACGTGGTGCCTCGTTGCTATGGTGGCTGAGGTGGATGCTAATGTTACATGCTAATTGTGTGTTGTGTCAGTGTACCTTGGGCTAAGCTAGATGCTAATTGTGTTGCGGGCTACATGCTAACGGATATCCTTAGAGGTCCACTGCGATGCATTCAAGCCTCTTAAACTTGTTTGTATGTAGGTGGAACTGAAAGTTCTACGCAAATGTGAGTTATGTTATGTGTTATTGTCTGGCTATAAGTGTAAAATAGAGAAACTGAGGTAGGATGCTGGCGTTCTATTTTGTAGTAAGCATGGGCTTGAATGGATGTGCGCATGCGTTTGATTTTATGGGGCTAAAAACTACGAAATGAGGTTGGCTAAGCCTACAAAACAAAATGGTGGCTTAAGGTCATAGGTCCCATTTGGCGTTACCCTGCAAGGGAAAATAGACAGAGGAGAAATTCTAACATGAATCTTATAAGTTTAAACGGCGGTGGGTTAAGATGAACCTTGTTTTGGGATCTATTAAATTTATAAATTAAATATATGTTGACGAAGTATAATGCATTGAATTGAATAACGGATTATAATAGATTGAATTGAATTAAATTAAATGACGGATGAAAATAAAATTTAAATGTTTTTGAGCGATCTATGATTCGTCCTGAGTTAAAGTCTTAGAGCGAATGTAAAACGGACGAATATTGAATGTGGATAACTTATTTAATTGCATAAACTGCTGAAATCTTGTGTGTTTCTATGTTTTTTGAAATATGAGAGGAACATGGAACGGCGAGATGAGAGAGAGAGGAGGGGTGACGTCACATGACGTGACATCACATGATGCAGGAGAGGATCGGATCAGGCTAGTACACCAAATCATCCTAACAACATATGTGATGTTATGACAATTTTACATGGGCTTGGCAAATACTATTTCATTAAAAATTGCATTTTGGTGGCTCTGTGTATCACTGGGGTTTGATTACGGATGTGTTGGGAATCAAGGATGGATGGAGGATTGTTCTGTAAATTTAAGATAATTACAGCTAATAGAGCAAGGGGTTATGGGAATTGGAGTATTGAAGGGTGGTAAGGTTGGAAGGCTTTGTTTATGGGTATTTTAGTCTGAAGATTACTAACTTGCATTTACTTGCATTTGATGGGTTGTGGTAATATACTCAACACTAATTGATAAATTGGTGATATAGGAATAAAAAATTGTTTTTAAATTATTCATAATTTTTAATTGAGGTTTTTAATTGGTTTTTATTTTTAATTGAAGGGTTTTTGAATAAGGCATTTAATTGAATTTTTTTTAATATTCATAGTTTATTTAATTTTTAAAAAAAATTGGGAGGAGAAAGGAAAAAAAAAAAAAAAAAAAATTTTTTTTTTTTTTTTTGAAGGTTGTTAGGGTTATATTAATAATTTAAGGGGGGAAGCCTATATAACTTATACAGTCTAGAATAAGATAGTTCACAATAAAGGAATATAAAAGGGTGTTACAATGGGGAAAAAGATATCAGGACTATGAGAGTCATTACACGGGTGGAAATAGGGGTAATCCTTTAATTAAAGTGTTGCTAGGTTATCTGGCAAGTGAAACAAAAGTTGCCCTTCATTCTCAAACAGAAATTGATAAAATATGTCAGCGATAAGATAGGTTTAAAAAGTTGAGCTTATGGATGTTTATTCTCAGCTTACAATGATCCTCCAGGAGTGATTATTGCATCAGAAATATAGATAATAGATAGGGTACCTGCAGAAACAACGATGAAGATGAATTCAGAAGACGGAGGAAAACTGGGATGTCTGGGAACTTAAGGAGATGAGGAGGATGAAGATGAGTGATTGAGAGAGGTCATGGGTGGATATGACTCTGATCAGAAGGAAGTGGCAAGAGAGGAAAGAAGGATACTGGAGACTTGATCTCTGATGAAAGTTGAACGAAGAAGGAGACAAGAGATTCGAGTTCTGATGAAGAAAGTGATAAAGATTTGGAGATTAAAGGTGTTGTATGTTCAAGAGGATTTTATCCTACAATGACTGGCAAAGAAGAAATAGGAGATATAGACCGAGGCGTATCAGGCCTGGAGGAAGAGACGACTTTGGGAGAGGTAAGGGAGCTAGAGGAACAGCTCGAGACGCTGAAGATATAGAAGAGACAAGGAGAAAACCTGCGGAGAACATTTTTAATCCCAAGAATTGAAGAAGAACACATTGAGGTCAAGAAGAGCCCACTAGTAAGAAGATGATGGAAGATGATATTTCGAGGACAGAACTTGGAACTAAGGTTGAAGAATACTGATATGTCAACGACGAGAAGAACAGGACGAAGAAACTCTGAGAAGTCAATCATACAACTGGTGGAGAAGAGAAGCTTGTGTGATGAAGAATCAGGGTGAACCAAATCAACAATCACTGTTACAGCTTCAACTGAACAATATCAAAGGCAATTGTACCAGCCAAGGGGGGACCAGATGTTCCATATCGATCGCCAGTTTCTGGACAGACACAGAATTGGAGAGGGAGAAGAACAAAGAAGAAGGAGGAATATTTCAGTTACACTTTCAGCAACTTTCAGAAGACTAGTATAATTATGGACAGATTGGGTACTTTACCTGTTCATGCAACAAGTTAGGAGGAAGAACGGAGAACATTTTTAAGGAAGATGAAGGAGAAAGTGAAGATCACCTGTTCTAGAAGAGATGAAGGGGGGTGCATTGCTGAGAGCATCGATTAGAGAAGAAGAGGAAATAGCTAACAGTTGAAACAACTGACCATTAGAAGTGATAGTGAATAGGGGAAAAACTTATCTGGGTTCAGTCTAAAAAGGTTAAACATATCACTCTGTAAAATAAACTAATTAGGTTAGGATAGGGATTGGAAGTAGTAAAACAGTTTAATTACTCTTAGGGAATCAATTGAGCTCTGCTATAAAAGTCAAAGAGGAAGTAAAACAGACATACTAATATTAGAAGATGCTGTTATGGCAGTGTTGGGAAGAGATGCATGGTTTAAATTGAAGCATACAATAAGATGTACACTAGACGACTGACTGTCTGGTAGAATATTTTGAAAAGTAGGGTTTTTGGGAATCATTTGTTTAAAAAGATAATATCATAGGAAGGATGATAATTTACTAGATTGTCTATTAAGACAATCTGTCTGAAAAGTTAAAAGGGGTGATTATTATTCTGGGTTACATTCTTACATTAAGGGATTTCAGGCTAGGCTAAAAGGTGGTTAGTCGTTTTGCCAAGTCTGTGTGTAATGAGTCAGAAGCAGGTGGGGAACTTTCCCAATCACATATTCTAAAATTTGGTGGTAAGAGATTTTGTCAATAAGTCAGGGAAAAGGTTTTAAATGTTATGAGGGAAAAGATTAGATTAAAATAAGTTAGGTGTAGATTAGGGTTTGAAGAACTCTGAGACAGTAAGTTAAGTTTCAAAGTTAGTAGTAAGACAGAGAGAGAACAGTGAGGAAGGACATTTTAAAGTTTAGTGGGAAGATAGGGGAGGAGTTTAGATCGGTTAGGAGCAGATGCATTGAGAAAGTATGTGTTGCTGAATGATAAGAGAAGATTGAGGGTGATTGAGTATCTATATTTACAGTTTCCAGCAGGGAGATCAAGTTCATTATAGGTGTATTTTGGGTAATCAAAAGTTTGAAAGTCAGGGATTTAGAGATAGGACTGAGATTTGGGGAAAAAGTGACACTAGTGGGGATAGATGGAAGTACAAGTAAAGAGTTCAAAGTCTTAGGGGAAAACTGGGGAAAATTAGGAGTAACTAAGGACATCAACACGTGAGTCTATTATAACAACAGTAAGAAGCAATTTAACTCTTTCAACATTGATAGGTATTAAAGTCATAAATATATCGCATTTGATTCTAAGGGAACCAATACAGCACCAATTATAGGGGGAAAATACTGTTGTTAGGGTTAGGATAATGATAATAATAATAATATGTCATTTAGGATGATGACGTTCCTTTCACAGAGAGAGAAAGAGAGATAATTATGGAGAATAAGTATTGTTATGAGGATCAGGAGTAAAAGGAGGTATAGTTTAGAAGAGGGTTAGGAATGACTGTTCACTTATTTGGCGTAATGTTACAGAGAAAGATCAGGGAGAATATGTGTACTTATCTAGTGAAAGCATTCAAATTTGTTTTGGTTAAGAATTATTGGTTAAAGGGCTATGTAATTTGTAAGGTGATGCTTATAATGGAAGATTTGAAATCTGTTGAAGCTTCCGCAGTCACCGAAGGAGTTCAGGAAGAGTAGATTACAGTAGTCACTCCAACAGTAGATAATACACAGAGGATAATGGGAACTTTTGCATTAGAAGTAATTAGGGTTGATACAGCAACTAAATCAACGACGGTAATGGTAACTTTGGAAGGGATTAAGGATACGATGGCAATAGCAAATGTAGGAAGGATGACACCGACAACAACTGTTCTGAAATTAAAGGGGGTTAGCAAGAATGACTCAGGGGTTTATGTTAATAGGATTAAAATAGGAGAGCAGATAGAAACAATATAGATTAATCTGAAATGGAGAATATAGATTCGTCATGGAAGCTGCAGGATGGGGTCTTTTGATTTTCATGACAGAGGGGGGGGGTATCTGATCAGTACTGCTCGTTCCTCTGTTGTGAAGGTTAGAGATAGATTAACTCATTCTGTAGGGTCAGTGAGGAATCTTGAGGGTTGATGTCTGTTGGGGATGCCAGCCCAAGACGTGTTAGACGGTCGCGCGGCCTCTGGCGGGTATGGGTAAGTGTTATGCTTTGTCATGACTGTGGTATCGGCAACAGTCATTGACCGATAAAATAATGTCGTTGTCAGAACAGTGGTTTAAGCCTAGGGGTAGGTGGAATTGGGTTAAGTGAATTAATTTGGGTGCATTTGTTAGATGGAAGGGAAAATCAGGTAACAACGGAAACCTGAAGTATTCAGGTGAAACATTGAGGGCTAAAAGTTATTTTTGTTCTAAAAAAACATATGAGGTAAAGGGTATGTTTATGGGAATATCATATTGGGATGTTATATGATAACTTTGGATAAGCATGAACATAAGGTTAGAGATGACAAATATAATGTAATTTTTTATGTACCAGGTAGTAGAAAAGCAGGACTTTGATGGTTATATGATTAGCTTTTGACTGACAATGTGACTATTGGGAATTTTAGAGATATTTAGGGGTTTGGGGGTGATAAAGTATACATTATGGAGGGATAGGATTTTGGTATGTGTCAACGTTGAGGCTTCCATATGAGGCTTTTACTATTAAAAGAGAGTTAGCACCGAACACAGCTAAATCTAGGGTTAAAAGGGTGACATGGCTACATGTCATAGTCTTCAAGCCTACCATTGGAGAATAAGTCTAAGGGAGAAGGGGGGACTTCTTCCATGGTATGGTGTAACATTTGGGAAGATCATATGGATAAATATTAGTTATACTTTGAGTCCAGATAGGTCAGATAATATCACTGGGGTTATAGATGCATTATAAGGGATGTGTTTGAGAGATTTGAGAAGAGTTGGTTGCAAGATCAATTAGGCCAGTAGGGGCAGTGATGGGTCAGATTTTAGTTTCAGCTTTGATAACACTGTGTGATGTTTGTACTGACTTTTGAGAAAGCTAAGATAGGTTGGAGAGTGACTGGAGACAACACTCAGATGCCGGTGTTGACTGTTCCAGATCTGGATAAAGATGGACAAGTGGAACTGATGGATAAATATCATTTTGGATTATTTGATGATTTCTCAAATTGTTTTTTCAATATTAGTATGATTTTTAGTATGATTTATGAATCAAAGGGGGGAATGGATAATGTGATTCATGCATCATTTATGTATCATTTTTTAAATTCTTAGGTGAAATTGAGGTTTAATTTGAAAGTGGTTGTTTTGCAAAAGATACTGTTTGGTCGTTTCTTTTCTTTTCATTCCAGAAGCATTTGGGGGAACATGTGAAACAAAGACAATATGAAGGGACAATATGACTGGAGGAGATGAAACAAGGAGGGTGTGGCTGATTCCATCATCAACAAGTCCATTGGAGGAGGAGACTACGGAGGAGATGAAGTGTAGTGGACTACATTCTAGTGTCAGCAATGAAATATAGACATATTTGATGTGTAATACATAATGGTGTCATATTCTTAGGTATTGATTTTAGTAGAATGATGTTTGATGTTATTGAATGCAGATGAGGATCTTAGATGCTTTTGTTTATTTCGATGGGGTTAGGGAAAGGACGTTTAGGCAGGGAGAGATTCCTTTTCAAGTCCTATGGGTTGACCAGCTTGAGAGTGGATGTTTCTGGATAGGATTTTGTTTGCAGGGGAAACATGTGTATTTGGGGGCATCATAGTTTCAAATGTATTTACATGGTTTATGAGTTTATCTGGAGTACCGTGGTGGTTGCCTGAGGCAGAGGGACCGTGAGAGAATTTTACTGTCTTGATTGATGGATGGATGGATTTGGAACAAAGGTTGCCGGACAGTTTTTCGCTCTCACACTCCATAAAGATTTATTCATAATTCATAGTAATGTGTTAACATTTCATCAACAGTTATTCATATTTCATAAGGTATTTACACTCTAGAGGAGAATGTTTTTGGGTTTAAGGTTAAGGATATTCAATAAGATAAATTGTTACTGGTCATAATTATATTCTGTTTGTTTTCGAGACTTAGTTTAGTCTCGAAGGGGGGAAATGTAGTGTATGGAAATTATGACTGTTTTAAATGTTTTTCATGAAGAAATGGAATGTTGGTTATGTTAGTATCAAAAGGCAATGTTTAGTATAATGTAACATATAATAGACAGGAAGTGTATTGTAAAACTGGCCAGAAGAGGGAGCCCATCTTGTTGCATTGGTTATAAATAGGGGTACACGAAGAAGATAGGACAGAGCAGACATTAGAATTGGAGGACACTGCTCTCCGGACCTTGCAAGTCTGTTACTCATGCTGAAGCTTGTGATCTGAATAAACCTTATGATCAACGTTCAGTATGAGCAGACTCCTTTTGTTCATCAGCAAGGACGACCACCATTCATCATATACGACAAAAGTATATCATGGGTTTAAATGACTACAATTTCTCAATATTGAGTCTAGCTAGCTAAAGTTAGCTAACGTTACAGTAACTTTAACTAGCTAGCTACTGTAGCTAACGTTAGCTAAAACGTACCAACATTTATACAACAATTACCAGCTAACATTACAGGCTATGTAGCTTGGCTAGCTAATGAAAAACCAAGAGTACATTACATCATGTATTGTTTTTTAGTTATTTGATAGTAGTTTGATGAATTATTATCTTAGCTAGCGAATAGCTAAGGTTCACTCACCTTTCACGTCAATCCGTTGCAAGTCATCTCTTATTGGTCGCGTCTCTCCAACCATCCGCGCGCTTCCCGCTTCCAGTTGTCTTTTGACCAACGGTCCCAATTTGAATTCTGCGCTCGAGCGGCCTTTACTCCCGAGGGCGCTGCTGGTTCCAAACCGAACCCCTCTTTTGAAAAGGCTTCTTCAAAGAACCCCTGAAGTCTATAACGGTTCAACAATGAGCTGATGGCAGAGTATAGGCTTGGAAATTAATCTTAAGGTATATATTTTTTTCCCTTATATTATCCTAAAGGATCCTACAGGAAGCTTTTCTTTTAAGAGTGTAGTTCACTTTTACTCATTTATCTGCAAAACCATGCCTTCCGAGTTGTAAAGGGGTGGCCAGCCACATAATTCGTTTTAAAAGTCTACCATGACAACAACTATTCCATTGACTATTTCCAGTAATAGTTTCTTATTGTTCTAGTTAAGATCTCACAACACAGTTACACTGCTACAATTAAGGCATAAGACATAAGTATATATCATTTGAAAATGCAGACAAAATTGGCTTGAACTTGTCGTGTAATAACAAATTTGAAAAACACTAAAAAGGTATTCTCCCAAGGTCAATACTTCAAAAAATAATGAATCATAAAATGTTTGTCCTCTGTAGTTGCGTGTCTTTCTTTAAATGCTCGTTGTCCAATCAAATCACGCAGTCTACAGATGGTGCTTCAACCAAAGAAAACTTTATTGATTGTCACATTTTCTGTTTAGAGATACTGAGAAATAACAACCAGGAAAGATAAATCATAAAAATATATGTTTATTTACATATTACAATAATTGTATAGCCTAGGATTCATTTACAAACAGACATATTCACTACATTTGTTAAATTATTCACTTAATTATTTATATAATTTTCAGTAAACTCTTATTCTATAACATTTATTGTTTTAACATTCACACTGCTAGTTTTACACATTATATTTTTATACATATATACACACTACCTTCATTTATATAAATATAATATATAATGATCAATATATAACCATATAATATAATATATATATAAATATATATATATATATATATATATATATATATATATATTATAATATAATATAATATGTATATATATATATATATATATATATATATATATATATATATATATATATATATATATATATATATATAGCATTTACTATATAGACACACACACACACACACACAAACATACAGCTAAGGTGAAGAAGGTGAGATTGGCTGTTACACCAGCTAAGGTGAAGAAGGTAAGATTGTCTGTTACACCAGCTAAGGTGAAGAAGGTGAGATTGGCTGTTACACCAGCTAAGGTGAAGAAGGTGAGATTGGCTGTTACACCAGCTAAGGTGAAGAAGGTGAGATTGGCTGTTACACCAGCTAAGGTGAAGAAGGTGAGATTGTCTGTTACACCAGCTAAGGTGAAGAAGGTGAGATTGGCTGTTAAACCAGCTAAGGTGAAGAAGGTGAGATTGTCTGTTACACCAGCTAAGGAGAAGAAGGTGAGATTGTCTGTTACACCAGCTAAGGAGAAGAAGGTGAGATTGTCTGTTACACCAGCTAAGGTGAAGAAGGTGAGATTGGCTGTTACACAAGCTAAGGTGAAGAAGGTGAGATTGGCTGTTACACCAGCTAAGGTGAAGAAGGTGACATTGGCTTGAACACCAGCTAAGGAGAAGAAGGTGAGATTGGCTTTTACACCAGCTAAGGTGAAGAAGGTGAGATTGTCTGTTACACCAGCTAAGGTGAAGAAGGTGAGATTGTCTGGAACACCAGCTAAGGAGGAGAAGGTGAGATTGGCTGTTACACCAGCTAAGGTGAAGAAGGTGGGATTGGCTGTTACACCAGCTAAGGAGAAGAAGGTGAGATTGGCTGTTACACCAGCTAAGGAGAAGAAGGTGAGATTGGCTGTTACACCAGCTAAGGAGGAGAAGGTGAGATTGGCTGTTACACCAGCTAAGGTGAAGAAGGTGAGATTGGCTGTTACACCAGCTAAGGTGAAGAAGGTGAGATTGGCTGTTACACCAGCTAAGGTGAAGAAGGTGAGATTGTCTGGAAGACCAACAAAGTCCCCTGTCCCCGAGGTGAAGAGGACACCTCCAGTCTATGGGTCTGGTCCCCTTGCCAGGGCCAGATATTACCTGGATTGCCATCAATACCTCCATGCTTTGTTTATGAGGTCACACGTGAAGAAGTACAAAGAGGACATCATCAAGAGGTAAGGTAGTAGAAGTATGTGATAAGAGTGATTGTTTTTTAGACTTGAGATTATAATTCAGTTGATATGCCATACCATATATCTACAATGTAGGATCATAGGTTTGTGTGATTTCTATGTACTTTCAGAGAAAAGGAGTTAGTGCAGGAAAAAGATGGTCCCTTGTCCCAACCGGTGGAGACAGAGGTCTTTCAGACCTTCTCCTGGAGTGAGACTCTGGCGTGGGGCAGAGGAGAAGGCACCTTTGATGACCACCTGTTAGAGGACAACCCTTCCCCAGGCCAGAAACCTCAAAGTAGACCTCACCAAAGGAAGAGAAATCACCACAATGTGAGGATTAACCCAATATAATCTTAACACTAGATGTCCAATATCAATCATTTCACAATTTCACAAATGTTGTATATAGTTGTACCGTTTCTACAAGTCAATTAGTAAAGTAAGTACGCCTCTGACATGTAAGCCTTGTCCGAGACAAAAGACAAAACTAAGAGAAGAAACCTTCTAATGTCTCCTCTTTTCAGAGACGACTTTCAACGTAAGAAGCAGGACCTCCTTGACAGAGGGACATGGATGGTGCTGTCAATGGCCTTGTTCACCAGCAGGCAAAATAAAATGAAGTTTGTACCAACATGCCTGGAGATGGAGCTGTGGAGGGGAGGATGCTGTGAGAAGATATTCATCACTCTGAACTCCATGGCCATCTGCCTATGTTCTGATGCCACTAGAGGACATGTTAACAGGTTGAGGGTCGGCAATGATACCCAGATCATGAAGTGGAAGAAACAGGCTGAGGTAAGTGTGAGTCTTAAACATATGTAAACACAATTTGATTCATTGATTCATTGATTCAACACAACAATTTCATAATTCTATTATTTCATTGAATTTCTCATCTCAGTCAGGATGCTCTCGAATAGGCTTTGTCGTGCCCTCTCCACATCTTATACTTTTCTCATATTTTGTGTGTTCTTTCTTCCATGTGGGAATGAATGCTGACAAATAAATGCTCATATTATTTTATTGATGAAGTATTCCACTAAATGAAAGAAGATAGAAATGAACTTTTGACCAATGCTAGCTGATAATATTTACTCTTCCATATGCGTTGTGTTCTTACATCATCTTCAGTATGAGGTCTGGGATGTACACCATGTGATTTTTTTTGCCATTTGCCTTTTTCAACAGCTTTTCTCTTTCTTTCTCCCTCTGTTTCTTTTCGTTATAGTTCCTTGCCACCTCGTCCAGGTGGGCTTTCACCCTCTCCTTATTCTTCCTCACTTCTTCCTTACTCTCTGCTTTTCTAGCTCTGAGCAGTTCTTTTACTTTGTTCTTCTCCAACAAGTCTCTTTCTTTCCTCTCCTTTTTCTCCTGCTTTGCCCTGACTCTCTGGGCGCGTTTAGTTTCCATCTGAAAGAGAAAGTCCATACATGTTGGTCAGTGATCTGAAATATTATTATTACTCCTTCTCTAGCATGCAGTCAACTTAATCTGTTGAATCTGATAGTATAACCATTAGGAGGTGACTTATGACCTCCCTGAACTGTGACTGGTTAAATGGAGTACTGTACCTGTGCCTGCTCTTGCTCTCTGAACCTCAGGACAGTCTGCATCTGGTACAGCTTTATGTACGCCTCCTTCATCCTCTCCACCACATCCCTCTTCTCTATTGCCCATCTCTCTTTGTCCCTTTGCATTTTCTCAATTTCACTACTCTTTCTCTCCCGCTCCTCTGTAATCTTCCAGTTCTCCTTCTCCATCTCTCTCTTTTCCATCTCCCATCCCTTCTTCTCTTGTCCATTCAGGCACAGAATCCTCATCTTTTCTCTTTCCAGAGCCTCTATTGCTCTCTCCTTCTCTCTCAGCTCAATTATCCACTCCTCTGCTGCCTGCGTGCTCCTCCTCTTAATCTCCTCCTTCTCCTTCATCCATCTTTCCCCCCGTTGATCCAAGAGGCTTCGTAGGCCAGCCTTGGCCTTGGCCCATCTCCCCCTGTCCTCCTTCCAGGCTACTAGGGTCTGATTCCTCTCCTGGTCTGCTTTGGCCAAAGCTGTCTCCAAACCATTTCTTATGAGGTTCCATCCATTCCTCTCTCTCACCCTCTCCTTCCCCACCCTTTCATTCTCAGCTAACAGTCTCTTCTTGTTCTCCACTGTCACCTTCCATAACTTGGCCAAGGACATCTTCACCTTTGATATCTTGTCCACCATTGTTTGTTTGTCGGTCGCTGCGCTTTCTCTCTGTTTGTCCATCACCTCTCGCTGCCTTTCATTCTCAGCTAACAGCCTCGTGTTCTCCACGGTCAACTTCCCTATCTTGGCCAAGTGCAGTATGTTCTGCACCTTCAGCTTTTCCATCTTGAGCTCCATCTTTTTTCTGTCTGACACTGCGCTTTCTCTCTGTTTGTCCGACACCTCTCTCACCCTTTCATTCTCAGCTGACAGCCTCGTGTTCTCCACGGTCAACTTCCCTATCTTGGCCAAGTGCAGTATGTTCTGCACCTTCAGCTTTGCCATCTTGAGCTCCATATTTTTTCTGTCTGACACTGCACTTTCTCTCTGTTTCTCAAACAACTCTCTCTCCAGCTTCCATTGGTAGCAGTTTACCTCAATAGAAGCCTCAGTCTCCCTTATCTGTCTCAGCAACTCTTCAATTAGCCTTTCTCTTTCTTGCTCTGGTTCCACCCTCACCTTGTTGACTTCCTCCAACACCTCTCTCTGCAGCTTCCACCGGTAGTGGTCTACCTTGTTACAAGTCTCAATCTCCTTTCTCATTCTCAGCAGCCCCTCCATTTCTCTTTGTCTTTCTATCTCTCGTTCCCCCCTCATCTTGTTGCCTTTCTCCATCTCCTCACTTTCAGTCATCTCTTTCTCCATCTCAACGACTTCTCTCTGCATCAATATGTATGGAGAAACATGTATTCCTTATTTTTTTTATTTTGTGTGAATCTTTTCCATGTCATTTTCTTAAAACTGTCTGGCCATGCCAGTTTTCCAACTTCAGTTACCTTCAGGCTAACTGGTATAATTTATTAAATGGTAATAAGTAGGCCTACCTTCACTGATTTCCTTAGAAGTCAAACACTTTTACACATTATTATGTTCTAACTCACCTCTCCTCCGCGATGTCTGTCCACTTATGAAGATTTAAAAAGATATACACTTGAGTAGTTATGGTGTGGTGAATGGATATGCTGGTTGTTTTCTTTGGTTTGGAACTTGTTGTAGCCAAGTTCTAATTCCAAATTCTATGGTTGTAGCCTAGCTTAATTGTTGAGTCATAATGAGATTGGAATGTTGGCTTGAATTCTGTATTATGGACAAAAATCCCAGAATTCTGAAGATTTTAGAATTATATTTAAAAATTATTGTTTGTCATACATTCTATATACATCATTCTAGCCCTTGGATGCTCTCTCAGAGTTATAAGTCTTATATTCTCAGCCCAAAAGAAATTTGGTCTATTTCAAAAATATTCAAAATAAGGATTACTTTGTAAGTATTGGTTGTCATGGTGCCGTGAGGAAGCCTAGGCAGAGAGCTCTGTTAATATGTGACCGACCCCATCCTACAAAGTCATTTAGTACTGGGCCATGACAGAGGGAGGCCGTTCCTTCTCTTGCTAGAACAAAAATGGTACCTGCTGCGTGCCGACCCAGTAGCAACGAACCTACCAATTCTACTTGTAGAATAGCAATGCTTGTCAGTGGCCAAGTTTGGTTTGGAAACAACACACACACACACACACACACACACACACTGGACAAACACACACACACCTGACGCACACACAGGACACACACACTGGAAACACACACTAGACACACACACACACACACACACACAGGACACACACACACACACACACACACTGGAAACACACACAGGACACACACACACACACACACACTAGACACACACACACACACACACACTGGACACACACACTGGACACACACAAACACTGGACACACACACATACGTTGGACACACACACACTCAAACATGGACCCACACACATACACACTGGACACACACACACACACTGGACACACACACACACTGAACACACACACACACACACATACACACACACACACTCAAACATGGACCCACACACATACACACTGGACACACACACACACACACTGGACACACACACACACTGAACACACACACACACACACACACACACACACACACACACAGGACACACACAAACACAATGGACACACACACACACATACACACACACACACACACTGGACACACACACTCACACACACTGGACACACACACATACACACTTACACACACACACACTCACACACACTGGACACACACACACACACTGAACACACACACACTGGACACACACACTCACACACACTGGACACACACACATACGCTGGACACACACACACCTGACACACACACACATAGGACACACACACAGGACACACACACACACACTGGACACACACACACACACTGGACACACTCACACACACACACACACTGGACACACACACTCACACACACTGGACACACACACACACTGGACACACACACATACACACTTACACACACACACACACACACACTGGACACACACACACTCACACACACTGGACACACACAAACACATACACACACTGGACGCACACACTGGACACACACACATACGCTGGACCCACACACATACACACTGGACACACACACACACGACACACACACATACACACTGGACACACACACCTGACACACACACACACAGGACACACACACTGGACACACACACACATACACACACACACCGGACACAAACACACACACTGGACACACACACTCACACACACTGGACACACACTGGACACACACACACACACACACACACACTGGACACATTTCCATGTGTTGGATTTTAGCCTACTGGACAGGACTTTGCTGTGGCATCTTCTGTTTGGGTGTCTCAGGTCAGGTCTGAGCCATGATCAGAATGTGTCTCTGTGTCTATTTCCAGCCCTGCCATTTCTACCTGTCCTGATCTAGTGTTTCACCCCTGACCTCCTCACACATTCTCACTGTCCATGTCTGCTTTTAGCTCCCACCTCTACTTCACTGTGTTATAATGGACCTTATGCTTGTTATGTCACCTCTGTAACCAGTTATCAAACATACTGACCTTTCTGACCCTATCCCATGGCCCTACTTTCTACAACTGAACATTTAAATTCCTCTATGAGTTTTGTTTTGTGTCCATTTACTTATCTATGTATTTGTTGTATATTGGGGTTGTGCTGCAGAGCATCATGGGGGTTTGTATGTGTTGAGATGATCACATTCCAGATAAATGGTTGAACTGATTCCTGTCTCCTGTCTCATCACTATTGAATTGTTATACAGACGTGGTTATGAAACCCACGAGACATAACAACAGATTGGTGATGAGTAAGTCTGAATCTACAGGAACTATTCTGTCTGGAAGAAGTGGGTTTTTACAACTGTTTAAAACTGTTATTTTCTGTGGTCCAGTCTAGGCTAATGTTAGCACAGTGTATTGCTAGCAGAGGCAAGTGCATAGTCTAGCTAGCTAAGAAAGAGAGTTAACATCGTCATGGACGCAGAAAAGGACTGGAGACGGACGTCGGAGCGGGAAAACAACGTGATTAAAAAGGGAGGAATATACATTGATTAAAGGAAAGACATTTATTAAACTGTGAAGACAAACCTTTTAATTAAATCTGCTAAATGAGTGAACTTAGGAGGAAACGTCAGTGAGTGAAGTGAATGAAGATCACGTGACTGAGGAAAATATTGCTGTGGTTGAGGACAATACTGAAGTGAGTGACAATCAGGAGCTTATTGAGAAATGAACAATTATTGGAATTGATGGAAACATTGAACAGTTTGATGAAAATTTTGAGCAGTTGAGCTCATATACAGAACAGTTTCAATATTTTGTTCTTGTAAATGACATGGATGAGGACAACATTGTGCCTCCATGTTTTAGTGTAATGGGGCCAAAGACATTTAATTTACTAGGCAGCCTGCTACAGCCAGACTAACGTGTACACTGGGAGTCAGGAAGCAAGTACAGGAAGTTAATTTAATAATACATAGAACAAAACAAGAAACAGGAGTAGTGTACAGACATGAAGCACTGAAACAGAATCAATAACGCCTGGGGAAGGAACCAAAGGGAGTGACTGATATAGGGGAGGTAATCAGGAAGGTGATGGAGTCCAGGTGAGTCTGATTGGTCGCAGGGGGCGTAACGATGGTGACAGGTGTGCATAATAATGAGCAGACTGGTGACCTGGAACGCCGGAGAGGGAGTATACGGGACACAGACAGAACAGGTAATAAGATGTGTGGGGATATTGGGGAGATACTTCAGTAGAATTTACCTGGTCCTGACTTCAATTAAACTCTGTCTGGGAAACCGCCCCTCAGTCTCTCATCTACTCTGAGCTCAGATGGGGAAACATGAGAAGAGTTTCATTCCAAAACGCTATATATCACTTTTCAGAAGTTTTGGTAAATTAGCCTTTATTGTTTAAAGAAATTATGAAATAGATTGGTGTGTTTTTTCACTATCTAATCATGGTATGGGGTTGTTCAATGACAGACATGTATTTGTTTAAAATCTATAATTTGATGCTTTCATTTCAGATAGACAAATAATCAAATATATGTCTGCCTCACTCAGAGAAATAAGTAGTACTGCTAGGTTTTACACAGTCAAATGTAAAAAAATAACTACATTTTTAATAAAGATCTGTACAAATATAATATTTGTAAAATCAATACTTAAAAAATGTTTTCAAAAAATACAGTAATATGATATTTGCATTTAAAACCTTATATTTGACATTTTAGTCATTTAGCAGATGGTCTGATCCAGGATCCGGTTTCCCAAAAGCATCTTAAGGCCAAGTTCATCGCTAGAACCTTTGTAGAAGCATCATTAAATCTCTGAGCTGTTCCCCAAAACCATCGTTATTAACGTTACACTTGAAAACGCTTGTAATCTAACGCCTGCCTCAGACCATTCGTACTCGTAGAACGGCCAAATCTCAGGGGTTAAAGCAACAAAAAAAAGCCTTACGTCAATCTCAGATTGATTGTCTTGTGCTAAATTAATCTCCCCTTTCACGTAAACAAGTCATGACCGTCGTGCATTTAGGAAAAGAGAATCATTTTTTGTAAATGTATTCAAACTGCAAATGTGACCAATTCCAGTCCCCTTGCTTAGGGTTCCCAGGGTCCTCCTGGGGATACTTCTTGAGAAGCTCAGTTCTAAGAAGCTCAGTTCTGGTGACAAGAAAAAGGCCGTTCTACTCCAGAATGAATGGAAATACAATGATGCTGACACCATCGAAAATATCATTTCCACATCCAAAAATGAGCCCAATAAGATATTGGTAAAGATTATGTTAAATGATTTGAACATATTGAACCATATAGCCTGTATGCATGGTCTATTATCAGATGGTAAATGATTTTAACATATTGAACCATATATCCTGTATTCATGGTCTATTATCAGATGGTAAATTATTTTAACATATTGAACCATATAGCCTGTATGCATGGTCTATTATCAGATGGTAAATTATTTTAACATATTGAACCATATAGCCTGTATTCATGGTCTATTATCAGATGGTAAATGATTTTAACATATTGAACCATATATCCTATATTCATGGTCTATTATCAGATGTTCTATTAGCAATAAGCATGATCCCCTGTAGCCCAACGGATGCAGCATAGTGGATGCAGCATATAATTATTCACTCAGAATTGTTGTTGGGGGGGTTTCTATTACAAAGTGTGTAATTGCCCTTTTAAGATGCCGTTGCCCCTTTAAGAGCTCTGTTGCAAATGTGCCTAAACCATGCTTGACACTCCGGTTTTAAGGTGCCGTTGCCCCTTTAAGAGCTCTGTTGTGAATGTTCCTAAACCATGCTTGATACTCCGGTTGTAACTGCATTTTTAAAACAATGCATTAGCGCGATTGTAGGAGTATAGAAATAAATGTTTTATCAATGGAAAGCTTGGATCCCCCTCTTTTTTTAACAAAGGTCAAAACTGCTTTCAAAAGTGTTTTCCCCGTGATTGCATTAAGAGTTGTTGTCCGTTGACTGCTTGAATAAACGGCCCTACAAAGGCAAAGAGCATCAACTAGAAAACAGTACAACTGAAGACAAAAAAGGCTTTAAAGTTGTTTTTGCTGTTCAGCCAAATATGTCGTAGGTAGATAAGTGTAAATGTACTGATGTATGATCTTATTATGACCACTGATCTGACCTATGACCCCTAAAATGCCGATACTGCACTCTGCCTTTGTATGACCTTAAACATCTGTATGTGTCATGCAGAAGCAAAGTGCAGTATGTAGAAATCTAAATGTGTTTATCCAGCTTTCTTGTTGTTTTTAATGGTGTTGTGTAGTTGTGTTTTCATGTTTTGAATGTTGTATTGTAGCAACCCTCAAGCTGTTTTTATCCATAAGGTAAGAACTATTTCATCACGGAGAATGTTTATCCTTATGTGACTTTGTATTACTATCAATGCTGTCCTTTTCTTTATGTTAGCGAGCGTTTCAATATTTTGTTTGCTATCTTTCTTACCATTATCGGGGTATTTGCATTTCAATGCGACTTAAACCATAATGTTTCCGCGGGATTGTGCCATGTTTTATTCTGGTGATAACTGGATCACTGGCTGTCTCATGGAGTGTGTGAGGGTGAGTGTCATGGTCGGGATGGCCTGAACTCAGAGCCTGATAGAATACCAAGGAAAACCGTAGTAACTGCAGTAGAACATGGTGGAACAAAGCCAGATGGCAGTAACCTCACTTACTGCTATTTCCTTGGTTTTTACTGGGATTTTGTAGTTACAGCAAATTAGACCCTCCATTTTCTCTGAAACAGAAGATAATTGAACCAGGACACTTTGTCACAAGATATAACAGATACTACGAAGCCTGATTTAGGTCTGAACTCATCTTTGACCAAATGTGTAGCAGCAGTTTGCAATTGTACGGCAGAATAGCTGTGCACATAATCCTAATACCTCTTCATGGACTACATTTGAACACTTGAACAGTGTCTTCTTTTAGGGCGTGAACTGGTATGGTAAGATTACCTAGTGGGGCCAGTAACTGAAAGGTTGCTGGTTCAAATACCTGAGCCGTCAAGGTAAAAATCTGTCTGTGCCCTTAAGCAAGGCACTTACACCTGATTTGCTCCAGGGGGCGCTGTACTACTATGACCCTGTAAAACAACACATTTCACTGCATCTATCCGGTGTCAGTGACAATACATTTAAAAATATTGTATTTATTTATTACAACAGTTAATTTAACAATGCTGGTTATAAATCTTGTTGACATTCATCCAAGGACACCTTGACTTGCATTACACTCTCACTCCAGAAAAATATTCTCATGAAATCATATGACCTATAATTAAAGAAAAGGATTCCTGTGAACGCGGCCTGCTACAAGCAGGAAACAAGTTATGGATGTGTGATCTGTCTTGTCATCTTTTTGTGGTAACCACATTGGAACATTCCAACATTCATCTTTAAGGACATGAACTGGCAGAACAGGTTTCAGCAAAGTATGGAGTCAATGTTTTCAGGAAGGTGTCTCCATGGCGATAGGAGGGACAGGAGGCAGACTAAGGGCAAGGGAAGCCAACTGAACTACTGCCCTACAAAGGCAAAGAGCAGTCTACGCAAACAGTGAATCTGAGAAAAATGGCTTTAAAGTTGGGTTTTTTGTCCAATCATATCAACATGACCACTGATCTGACCTATGACCCCTTACATTCTGATACTGCACTCTGCCTTTGTACGACCTTAAACAGCTGTATGGATCATGCAAAAACAAAGTGCAGTATGTAAAAATCTAAATGCGTTTATCCAGCTTTCTTGTTGTTTTTCTGTTTGATGGAAACAGTTTGAGTTTTGTAACTATATTCCAACTGTATTTAATGGTGTTATGTAGACGTGTTTTCATGTTTTCAATGTTGTATTGGAGTAGGCCTAACCCTCACCAATATTTCTGGTGATGGAGAGGGACACCAGACAAGATGAGAGACATCAATAGACGACACAGAGAAAGTGATGGAGAAAGACACCAGACAAGACACAGAGACAGCAACAGAAGAATAGGATATGATGGAGAGAGACACCAGACAAGACACAGAGACAGCAACAGAAGAATAGGATATGATGGAGAGAGACACCAGACAAGATGAGAGACATCAATAGACGACACAGAGAAAGTGATGGAGAGAGAGAGAGGAGGGGAGACACACAGTAGACTATCACTTAAAGCTGATATAGGGATTCTAATTACTGCACTGTGTGTGTGTATGTGTGAGAGAGAGAGAGAGAGAGAGAGAGAGAGAGAGAGAGAGAGAGAGAGAGAGAGAGAGAGAGAGAGAGAGAGAGAGAGAGAGAGTGTGTTTTTAGGTACTGTGGGATTCTTTAATCAGTTTGGCCTATTGGACAGGTCAGAGTCTATGTTTGAAGTTCTTGAGTGGTTTTTGGCAATACATTGGTGACGTATTCATGGATTTACCTGTTGAAATTCCTTCCCGGACCCTCCTACTGGCTATTGGCTAAGCCACCGATGTCTTCACATCCTAGGGTAGAGAGGAGCTGTTACCCCTGGGGAGAGAGGAGCTGTTACCCCTGGGGAGACAGGAGCTGCTACCCCTGGGGAGACAGGAGCTGCTACCTCTGGGGAGAGAGGAGCTGCTACCCTGGGGAGAGAGGAGCTGTTACCCTGGGGAGAGAGGAGCTGTTACCCCTGGGGAGAGAGGAGCTGTTACCCCTGGGGAGAGAGGAGCTGCTACCTCTGGGGAGAGAGGAGCTGCTACCCTGGGGAGAGAGGAGCTGTTACCCCTGGGGAGAGAGGAGCTGTTACCCCTGGGGAGAGAGGAGCTGCTACCCCTGGGGAGAGAGGAGCTGCTACCCCTGGGGAGAGAGGAGCTGTTACCCCAGGGGAGAGAGGAGCTGTTACCCCTGGGGAGAGAGGAGCTGCTACCCCTGGGGAGAGAGAAGCTGATACCCCTGGGGAGAGAGGAGCTGTTACCCCAGGGGAGAGAGGAGCTGTTACCCCTGGGGAGAGAGGAGCTGCTACCCCTGGGGAGAGAGAAGCTGATACCCCTGGGGAGAGAGGAGCTGTTACCCCTGGGGAGAGAGGAGCTGCTACCCATGTGGAGAGAGGAGCTGCTACCCCTGGAGAGAGAGAAGCTGCTACCCCTGGGGAGAGAGGAGCTGCTACCCCTGGGGAGAGAGGAGCTGTTACCCCTGGGGAGAGAGGAGCTGTTACCCCTGCGGAGAGAGGAGCTGTTACCCCTGGGGAGAGAGGAGCTGTTACCCCTGGGGAGAGAGGGGCTGCAACGAAGAGAGACTGCAACCCTGCTCAGGAAGAGCTTAACGACTGGTGATTGTTGGGGCACGTTTGGCAGGAGCTTCAGTGATGAAGACTGCTGAACTTGCTGATGTTTCACAATATGCCATGGCCGTCTCAGTCACCAGGTCTCAACCCAATTGAAGACAACCATCAATAAAACACTAAATTATGGAATTTATTGTGGAAGAATGATGTCACATCCCTCCAATAGAGTTCAAAACACTTTTGTTTTCTTTTTTCAACCTTGACAATAAACATTTTAATGAACCACAAACACTTGATGTTTAGGGATGGCACACACATAGGGAGACAGTTTGCGTTCCTTCTCACATATGCACCTAGGAAGATGCAGTGTTTCTCAACCTGTCATTTTACATTTACATTTTAGTTATTTAGCAGACGCTCTTATCCAGAGCAACTTACAGTTAGTGAGTGCATACATTATTTTATTTTTCATTTTTCATACTAGCCCCCCGTGGGAATCGAACACACAACCCTGGCGTTGCAAACGCCATGCTCTACCAACTGAGCTACATTCCTGCCAGCCAAACCCTAACCCTAACCCTAACCCTAACCCTAACCCTAACCCTAACCCTAACCCTAACCCTAACCCTAACCCTAACCCTAACCCTAACCCTAACCCTAACCCTAACCCGTCTCCTGAGTGGCGCAGTGGTCTAAGGCACTGCATCGCAGTGCTAACTGTGCCACTAGAGATCCTGGTTCGAATCCAGGCTCTGTCGCAGCCGGCCGCGACCGGGAGACTCATGGGTGGCGCACAATTGGCCCAGCGTCGTCCAGGGTAGGGGAGGGAATGGCCGGCAGGGATGTAGCTCAGTTGATAGAGCATGGCGTTTGCAACGCCAGGGTTGTGGGTTCAATTCCCACGGGGGGCCAGTATATATAAAAAAATATGTATTCACTAACTGTAAGTCGCTCTGGATAAGAGCGTCTGCTAAATGACTAAAATGTAAATGTAAATGTACCCTGGACGACGCTGGGCCAATTGTGCGCCGCCCCATGGGTCTCCCGGTCGCGGCCGGCTACGACAGAGCCTGGATTCAAACCAGGATCTCTAGTGGCACAGCTAGCACTGCGATGCAGTGCCTTAGACCACTGTGCCACTCGGGACATAATGTTGCAAGACACATACCATCAAATGAATCCATAGACTTTTGTCCATATTTACAGAAGGCTGTCATTTCAAAAATTGTTCCTATATTGAAAGGACATAGGGAAAATAAAGTCAAACATTTCAATACAAAATAATAAAAACAATCACAGCATTACTCAGTCTTAATGTATTTTAACCATATTAACCAGTTTAATCAAATTGTTTTCATTTGGAACACTAAATCAGAACTACATTTGGAGTTCCAGACCCTTGTAGAATGTTTGCCAAGGCACATTGTAAGAGCTATAAAGAGACAGGGAGTGGGAGAGAGAACAGGTAGAACCTGATATGGAAATGAGCAGAACAAACTAAAGGAACTTTCCACCACCGAATGATCATTCCAGACTCTACTTCTATTGAGAGACATATAAAAGGTAAGACGACGATTGTTGATATTGATGATATTGTTATGTGTATTAATATAGTTGATGATATTGTTATGTGTATTCATATAGTTGATGATATTGTTATGTGTATTAATATAGTTGATGATATTGTTATGTGTATTAATATAGTTGATGATATTGTTATGTGTATTCATATAGTTGATTATATGTTTTGTGGACAGTGTTATAATAGGCCTACTCTCCTTAAAATGTTTTGGATATAAATTAGATGCGTGGGGTGAATTCGTTCTGTTTCCATCTGTGTGCCCCAGGGTGATCGCTCCTACACTATCTAGAATCTAAAAGGGTTATTTTGCTGTCCCCATAGGAGAACCCTTTGTAGAACCCTTTTTGGTCCTAGGTAGAACCCTTTTGGGTTCCATGAAGAATCCTTTCCACAGAGGGTTCTACATGGAAGCCAGAAGGGTTTTACCTGGAACCCAAAAGCGTTCTCCTATGGGGACAGCCAGAGGACCCTTTTGGAACTCTTTTTTCTAAGAGTGTACTGTATCATAGGTCTATAGACTTGTCTTCTCAAAACAGGCTTAAAACACAACAAGCAACAACATTTTCTCTTTCTAATCTACTGTTAACGCTTTTCACTCAGGAAGGTATGTTGTGTGAAAGAGAGACAAATAAATACTGTGGAAAGACTAACAACAACTTACACTTCCTCAAAACAGGTTGTGTTTATTCATTAGTGCCCACCGTAGCAAAACGTTTGGCAACAGAAACCGTTTAGGTCACGTTGTACAGCGTTTGGAGTAAACTGTTTATGCAACATTTTAAAACTGTTGGCTGCAGAGTAAACTAATGAACACGACCCAGGTAGTAGCCTACAACTCGGCTGTTGATGCCTGCCTCATGCTGTAACCTGTATGTAGCCTAAGGGGTGGACTATGATGCAAGCTAGATATACTGTTTTTTCAAAGCTTATCTACATTTCAGTTAGCTTCACATTCCAGATCAGACTTCACCCATAAGAATACACAGAGTGCTAGTCATCAGGAAGGTGCTCTCTCAGCAGAACAGTAGATATCTCAATGACTTGACATGTTCTGGTTGTGAATTCAGGCTACAAGGTGAGAATCTTTCCAGGGATTATTATAAAGTGTGTAGAGAAATGTAATGTATGGTGTAATTTTAGTACTGAATGGAAGTAAAACACTCAGACCTAACAGTCGACTTCTACTGAGACAGGTACGTGTCAGTTTAATCATACAAAATGGAGCTAACTGAATGTGGGCAAGTCAAATTCAATATATACATATATTATAGTTCTACATTTAATATTTCATATGATAACTGTAATTGTATCATAGTTTTACTATAGTGTAGCGATCCTTGCTATGTGAGCCACGTCACAATTCCAACCAAGTAACCCAATTGGCGCCAACAGCGCGATGCGTAGGTTGTTTGCCTTTTACACGTGCAACCTGGGTTCGCTTCCCTGCTCCACTGTTTGCTACATTGGTGTCAGAAGTGGTATGGTGTCTGTGAGGCCATCAGAATATATGGCCCGGACATGTGAGGGGTCTGAGTAGTCGAAGCACAGGACTTTTGTAGGGGACAGTGTGAGTCAGGTTACAATTCCCATTTCTGCGATGCGTAGGGTGTTTGCCTTTTTTCGCCAGCGACCTGGGTTTACCGCCCTGCCCGCTGTTTTCTACACTATTGATATCATAATCTTCCCGACATCGTTTGGACACACCTACTCATTCCAGGGTTTTTCTTTATTTTTACTAATTTTTACATTGTAGAATAATAGTGAAGACATTAAAACTATAAATAACACATATGGAATAATGTAGTAACCAAAAAAGTGTTAAACAAATCAAAATATATTTTATATTTGAGATTCTTCAAATAGCCACCCTTTGCCTTGATGACAGCTTTGCACACTCTAGGCATTCTCTCAACCAGCTTCATGAGGTAGTCACCTGGAATGCATTTCAATTAACAGGTGTGCCTTCTTAAAAGTTAATTTGTGGAATTTCTTTCCTTAATGCTTTTGAGCCAATCAGTTGTGTTGTGACAAGGTAGGGGGGTATACAGAAGATAACCCTATTTGGTAAAAGACCAAGTCCATATTATAGCAAGAACAGCTCAAAAAAGCAAAAAGAAATGAAAGTCCATCATTATTTTAAGTCATGAAGGTCAGTCAATACGTAACATTTCAAGAACTTTGAGAGTTTCTTCAAGTGCAGTCGCAAAAACCATCAAGCGCTATGATGAAACTGGCTCTCATAAGGACTGCCCCAGGAATGGAAGACCCAGAGTTACCTCTGCTGCAGAGGATACGTTCATTAGAGTTACCAGCCTCAGAAATTGCAGCCCAAACAAATGCTTCACAGAGTTCAAGTAACAGACACATCTCAACATCAACTGTTCAGAAGAGACTGTGTGAATCAGGCCTTCATGGTCGAATTGCTGCAAAGAAACCACTACTAAAGGACACCAATAATAAGAAGAGACTTGCTTGGGCCAAGAAACACGAGCAATGGACATTACACCGGTCAAAATTAGTCCTTTGGTCTAGAGTCCAAATTTGAGATTTATGGTTCCAACCGCCGTGTCTTTGTGAGAAGCGGTGTGGGTGAACGGATGATCTCGGCATGTGTAGTTCCCACCGTAAAGCATGGAGGAGGAGGTGTTATGGTGTGGGGGTGCTTTGCTGGTGACACTGTCTGTGATTTATTTAGAATTCAAGTCACACTTAACCAGCATGGCTTCCACTGCATTCTGCAGCGATACGCCATCCCATCTGGTTTGCGCTTAGTGGGACTATCATTGGTTTTTCAGCAGGACAATTACCCAACACACCTCCAGACTGTGTAAGGGCTATTTTACCAAGAAGGAGAGTGATGGAGTGCTGCATCAGATGACCTGGCCTCAACAATTCCCTGACCTCAACCAAATTGAGATGGTTTGGGATGAGTCGGACGGCAGAGTGAAGGAAAAGCAGCCAACAAGTGGTCAGCATATGTGGGAACTCCTTCAAGACTGTTGGAAAAGCATTCCAGGTGAAGCTGGTTGAGAGAATGCCAAGAGTGTGCAAAGCTATCATCAAGGCAAAGTGTGGCTATTTAAAGAATCTCAAATATAAAATATATTTTGATTTGTTTAACACTTTTTTGGTTACTACATGATTCCATATGTGTTATTTCATAGTTTTGATGTCTTCACTATTATTCTACAATGTAGAAAATAGTAAAAATAAAGAAACAATGGTTTTGGGAAACAGCTTGGAGATTTAACAATACTCCTACAAAGGTTCTAACGATTAACTTAGCCTTCAGGTGCTTTAGGGAAACCGGGCCCGGGTGGTCTCTTTAGGAAATGTTTTGAAAATATTTGGCCTAGGCTACATGCCCTGTTATTTGGACTGGAAACCGATTTGTAGGTGATCAATCCTGCTACTGATAGCCTATGTGAACTGATATGAACCGGTTTAGGCTGGTCATCTAGGATATGTAGGCTATAGCTGAGGCTTAGACCTCCATCTGCATATCACTAACAAACCGCTATTATATATTATATCCTAGCCTACTTTACATAATATAAATCTCCTACTTGTTGCAAAAATACTTTCTGAATATATCAATGATTTCCCCTCAGATCAATCATGCCCGTTTTAGCCCTTCTGTCTACATTCTCAGATACGTTTAGAAAAGAACAGATTGAAAGAAATAGTGTACTTTTAATAAATACACTAGCATGAGAGAGTGAAACGGTTGAGAGGAATGTGGCCTTGTGTTGCTGCACTGTCTATAACTACCTAAACAAATAGTAACATGGAGATGAGGTGAAAGATATCAGTCACGACTACATGTTGTTACAGGCTTTGGTATTTCCATTTATATTTTGAGGTTGGACGTTAGCATGTTGGCCGCACCTCTTGGCGCCACCTCAATAGACAGTATGCTTATGCCTGTGCTGGCTTGTCATCTCTTTAGTCAGAAGGGTTCCATCTGTTATGTGATATTGAAGAGCAGCTGGTCCAGTGTTCTGGTTGGCCTTAGAGATGTTAGAAGACTGGCACCTCTTTGTAGCTCTGCTTCTTTAAGTTGATGAACAAAGTCTTTCTGTCTTGTATCTCCCAGGGTTTGGTCTGGTTTGGTTTGGTTTGGTTTGGTCTGGTTTGGTCTGGTTTGGTTTGGTTTGGTCTGGTTTGGTCTGGTTTGGTTTGGTTTGGTTTGGTTTGGTCTGGTTTGGTCTGGTTTGGTCTGGTTTGGTTTGGTCTGGTTTGGTCTGGTTTGGTCTGGTTTGGTTTGGTTTGGTTTGGTCTGGTTTAGTCTGGTTTGGTCTGGTTTGGTTTGGTCTGGTTTGGTTTGGTCTGGTCTGGTTTGGTTTGGTCTGGTTTGGTCTGGTCTGGTTTGGTCTGGTTTGGTCTGGTTTGGTTTGGTCTGGTTTGGTTTGGTCTGGTCTGGTCTGGTCTGATTTGGTCTGGTCTGATTTGGTCTGGTTTGGTTTGGTTTGGTCTGGTTTGCTCCACTTGTTTTTTTACTCCATATTGTAAGTTGGAGGGTTTTTATTTCAGATGTCCTCGTCTGGAGCCACTTCAATGGGCACTCATGGTGGGTGTCTTTTAGGTACCACTTTCTTGTTGCTAGTCAACATTCAGTGGACACTAGGGATTGGACGATTAATACCGGAGCTCCGATGTGCCGTTGCAGTTTTCAAAGCACTACTGATTCGACACAACGTATCAATGCTTGTATCAAAGTAACAATACTACGTGATGATGACTGTCGACGCTTCGGACATCACACTACCATCTGACAGCTGTCAGAAGAGCACTGACCTCTGCTGGAAGCTTTGTGTTTTTATCTATACTGAACAAAAATACACTGCTCAAAAAAATAAAGGGAACACTTAAACAACACAATGTAACTCCAAGTCAATCACACTTCTGTGAAATCAAACTGTCCACTTAGGAAGCAACAATGATTGACAATACATTTCACATGTTGTTGTGCAAATGGAATACACAACAGGTGGAAATTATAGGCAATTAGCAAGACACCCCCAATAAAGGACTGGTTTTGCAGGTGGTGAACACAGACCACTTCTCAGTTCCTATGCTTCCTGGCTGATGTTTTGGTAACTTTTGAATGCTGGCGGTGCTTTCACTCTAGTGGAGTCTACAACCCACACAAGTGGCTCAGGTAGTGCAGCTCATCCAGGATGGCACATCAATGCGAGCTGTGGCAAGAAGGTTTGCTGTGTCTGTCAGCGTAGTGTCCAAAGCATGGAGGCGCTACCAGGAGACAGGCCAGTACATAAGGAGACGTGGAGGAGGCCGTAGGAGGGCAACAACCCAGCAGCAGGACTGCTTCCTCCGCCTTTGTGCTAGGAGGAGCAGGAGGAGCACTGCCAGAGCCCTGCAAAATGACCTCCAGCAGGCCACAAATGTGCATGTGTCTTCTCAAACGGTCAGAAACAGACTCCATGAGGGTGGTATGAGGGCCCGACGTCCACAGGTGGGGGTTGTGCTTACAGCCCAACACCGTGCAGGACGTTTGGCATTTGCCAGAGAACACCAAGATTGGCAAATTCGCCACTGGCGCCCTGTGCTCTTCTCAGATGAAAGCAGGTTCACACTGAGCACATGTGACAGACGTGACAGAGTCTGGAGACGCTGTGGAAACGTTCTGCTGCATGCAACATCCTCCAGCATGACCGGTTTGGCGGTGGGTCAGTCATGGTGTGGGGTGGCATTTCTTTGGGGGGCCGCACAGCCCTCCATGTGCTCGCCAGAGGTAGCCTGACTGCCATTAGGTACCGAGATGAGATCCTCAGACCCCTTGTGAGACCATATGCTGGTGCGGTTGGCCCTGGATTCCTCCTAATGCAAGACAATCATGACTGTAAGTCGCTTTGGATAAAAGCGTCTGCTAAATGGCATATTTTATTATATTATTATTACAATGCTAGACCTCATGTGGCTGGAGTGTGTCAGCAGTTCCTGCAAGAGGAAGGCATTGATGCTATGGACTGGCCCGCCCGTTCCCCAGACCTGAATCCAATTGAGCACATCTGGGGACATCATGTCTCACTCCATCCACCAACGCCACGTTGCACCACAGACTGTCCAGGAGTTGGTGGATGCTTTAGTCCAGGTCTGGGAGGAGATCCCTCAGGAGACCATCCGCCACCTCATCAGGAGCATGCCCAGGCGTTGTAGGGAGGTCATACAGGCACGTGGAGGCCACACACACTACTGAGCCTCATTTTGACTTGTTTTAAGGACATTACATCAAAGTTGGATCAGCCTGTAGTGTGGTTTTCCACTTTAATTTTGAGGGTGACTCCAAATCCTGACCTCCATGGGTTGATAAATTTGATTTCCATTGATATTTTTTGTGTGATTTTGTTGTCAGCACATTCAACTAAGTAAAGAAAAAAGTATTTAATAAGATTATTTCATTCATTCAGATCTAGGATGTGTTATTTTAGTGTTCCCTTAATTTTTTTTGAGCAGTGTATAAACGCAACATGTAAAGTGTTGGTCCCATGTTTCATGAGCTGAAATAAAATATCCCAGAAATGTTTCATATGCACAAAAAGCATATTTCTCTCCGATTTTGTGCACACATTTGTTAACATCCCTGTTAGTGAGCATTTATCCGTTGGCAAGATAATCCATCCACCTGACAGGGGTGGAATATCAAGAAGCTGATTAAACAGCATGATCATTACACAGGTACACCTTGTGCTGGGGACAATAAAAGGCCACTCGAAAATGTGCAGTTTTGTCACAAAACATAATGCCACAGATGTCTCAGGTTTTGAGGGAGCGTGCCATTGGCATGCTGACTGCAGGAATGTCCACCAGAGCTGTTGCCAGAGAATTACATTGGTGTCAGAAGTGGAATGGCGGCTGTGAGGCCATCAGAACGCACGGCCCGGACGTGTGAGTAGTCGACTTCCTGGTCGGAGGGGGCAGTGTGAGCCACATTCCAATTCCCACCATGTGGGTTAACCCTATTGGTGCGATGCGTAGGTTGTTTGCCTTTTACACGTGCAACCTGGGTTCGCTTCCCTGCCCCGCTGTTTGCTACATTGGTGTCAGAAGTAGTATGGTGTCTGTGAGGCCATCAGAATGCACGGCCCGGATGTGTGAGGGGTCTGAGTAGTCGAAGCACGGGACTTGCTTTTATAGGGGGCAGTGTGAGCCAGGTTACAATTCCCATCGCAGCAATAGGTTTAACCCTATAGACAGGTTATAATTAGGTTTAACCCTATAGACAGGTTATAATTAGGTTTAACCCTATAGACAGGTTATAATTAGGTTTAACCCTATAGACAGGTTATAATTAGGTTTAACCCTATAGACAGGTTATAATTAGGTTTAACCCTATAGACAGGTTATAATTAGGTTTAACCCTATAGACAGGTTATAATTAGGTTTAACCCTATAGACAGGTTATAATTAGGTTTAACCCTATAGACAGGTTATAATTAGGTTTAACCCTATAGACAGGTTATAATTAGGTTTAACCCTATAGACAGGTTATAATTAGGTTTAACCCTATAGACAGGTTATAATTAGGTTTAACCCTATAGACAGGTTATAATTAGGTTTAACCCTATAGACAGGTTATAATTAGGTTTAACCCTATAGACAGGTTATAATTAGGTTTAACCCTATAGACAGGTTATAATTAGGTTTAACCCTATAGACAGGTTATAATTAGGTTTAACCCTATAGACAGGTTATAATTAGGTTTAACCCTATAGACAGGTTATAATTAGGTTTAACCCTATAGACAGGTTATAATTAGGTTTAACCCTATAGACAGGTTATAATTAGGTTTAACCCTATAGACAGGTTATAATTAGGTTTAACCCTATAGACAGGTTATAATTAGGTTTAACCCTATAGACAGGTTATAATTAGGTTTAACCCTATAGACAGGTTATAATTAGGTTTAACCCTATAGACAGGTTATAATTAGGTTTAACCCTATAGACAGGTTATAATTAGGTTTAACCCTATAGACAGGTTATAATTAGGTTTAACCCTATAGACAGGTTATAATTAGGTTTAACCCTATAGACAGGTTATAATTAGGTTTAAC
Organism: Coregonus lavaretus; assembly: GCF_964263955.1. Lineage (NCBI taxonomy): Eukaryota > Metazoa > Chordata > Actinopteri > Salmoniformes > Salmonidae > Coregonus > Coregonus lavaretus. Next base: position 126,900 of record NW_028161584.1, on the reverse strand, counting down.
CCTATAGACAGGTTATAATTAGGTTTAACCCTATAGACAGGTTATAATTAGGTTTAACCCTATAGACAGGTTATAATTAGGTTTAACCCTATAGACAGGTTATAATTAGGTTTAACCCTGTAGACAGGTTATAATTAGGTTTAACCCTATAGACAGGTTATAATTAGGTTTAACCATGTAGACAGGTTATAATTAGGTTTAACCCTATTGACAGGTTATAATTAGGTTTAACCCTATAGACAGGTTATAATTAGGTTTAACCCTATAGACAGGTTATAATTAGGTTTAACCCTATAGACAGGTTATAATTAGGTTTAACCCTATAGACAGGTTATAATTAGGTTGAACCCTATAGACAGGTTATAATTAGGTTTAACCCTATAGACAGGTTATAATTAGGTGTAACCCTATAGACAGGTTATAATTAGGTTTAACCCTATAGACAGGTTATAATTAGGTTTAACCCTATAGACAGGTTATAATTAGGTTTAACCCTATAGACAGGTTATAATTAGGTTTAACCCTATAGACAGGTTATAATTAGGTTTAACCCTATAGACAGGTTATAATTAGGTTCAACCCTATAGACAGGTTATAATTAGGTTTAACCCTATAGACAGGTTATAATTAGGTTTAACCCTATAGACAGATTATAATTAGGTTCAACCCTATAGACAGGTTATAATTAGGTTTAACCCTATAGACAGATTATAATTAGGTTCAACCCTATAGACAGTTATAATTAGGTTTAACCCTATAGACAGGTTATAATTAGGTTTAACCCTATAGACAGGTTATAATTAGGTTTAACCCTATAGACTGGTTATAATTAGGTTTAACCCTATAGACAGGTTATAATTAGGTTTAACCCTATAGACAGGTTATAATTAGGTTTAACCCTATAGACAGGTTATAATTAGGTTTAACCCTATAGACAGGTTATAATTAGGTTTAACCCTATAGACAGGTTATAATTAGGTTAAACCCTATAGACAGGTTATAATTAGGTTTAACCCTATAGACAGGTTATAATTAGGTTTAACCCTATAGACAGGTTATAATTAGGTTTAACCCTATAGACAGGTTATAATTAGGTTTAACCCTATAGACAGGTTATAATTAGGTTTAACCCTATAGACAGGTTATAATTAGGTTTAACCCTATAGACAGGTTATAATTAGGTTTAACCCTATAGACAGGTTGTAATTAGGTTTAACCCTATAGACAGGTTATAATTAGGTTTAACTGTGACACTCTGGCTCCAGGACTTGTGTATTTGAGCCAGGGGGTATTTTGTTTTGTTGGGTTTTGGGTGATTTTCTATGTTTGCATTTCTGTCTCGTTTATTTCTATGTTGGGAGTTCTGTCGTGTCTATTTCTAGGTTGTTGATTGTTGTAGTGTGTGACTCCCAATCGGAGGTAACGAGTGTCAGCTGTCGGCTCGTTATCTCTGATTGGGAGCCATATTTATACTGTGGGTTTTCTTGTGTTAGTTGTGGGTTTTTGTTCCAGAGTTCTATGTTCCAAGTTTAGTCATTGTTACGTTGGACTTCACTTTCGTCGTTTGTTTTGTATCTACGTGTTTCTTCTAATTAAAGTCATCATGTTCACTCGCAACGCTGCGCCTTGGTCCGCTTCCTCTTTGGTAGACGATCGTGACAGAAAAACCCACCATCAAAGGACCAAGCGGCGTGTCAAGCGGCAACAGTATCCACCTGTAAAGGATTCGTGGACATGGGAGGAGATACTGGCTGGAGAGGGTCCTTGGGCACAACCGGGAGAATATCGCCGCCCTCGTGAAGAGCTGGAGGCAGCCAAAGCCGAGAGGAGGTGGTATGAGGAGGCAGCACGGAGTCGAGGCTGGGAGCCCGTGGACGAGAGGCAACCCCAAGAAATTTTTTTGGGGGGGGCACATGGCTTGGGCGACTGAGCAGCAGGAGGCTGCCACAAGGCAGATGCAGAAGGCTACCAGGTTAAGGGGGCTGACGGAGGCAGAGAAGGGAAGGATTCAGGAGGCTACCAGGTTAAGGGGGCTACTGGGAAAAGCAGGGAAGGAAGGTGTAGAGGCACGGCGAGAGGTACTGGGGTGTGTAACCAGTCCGGTCCGGCCCGTTCCTAATCCCGAGGTACAGCCAGTAGTGTGTGTCCCCAGTACGGTACGGCCTGTTCCGGCCCCTCGCACTAAGTGTACGGTGCGCGTCGCCAGCCCGGTTCGGCCTGTTCCTGCCACCCGCACCAAGTGTACGGTACGCGTCGCCAGCCCAGCCCGGCCTGTTCCGGCCCCTCGCACTAAGTGTACGGTGCGCGTCGCCAGCCCAGCCCGGCCGGTTCCTGCTCCACGTACTAAGCCTACGGTGTACGTGGCCAGCCCAGCCCGACCTGTTCCTGCCACCCGCACCAAGTGTACGGTGCGCGTCGCCAGCCCAGCCCGGCCGGTTCCTGTTCCACGTAGGAAGCCTACGGTGTGCGTCGCCAGTCCAGCCCGGCCTGTTCCTGAGCCTCGTACGAGGCTTACGGTGCGCCCCAGACGGCCAGAGTCTGCCGTCTGCCCAACGGGGCCTGAAGTGCCCGTCTGCCCAAAGGCGCTTAAGCCGCCCGTCTGCCATGAGCATTCAGAGCCGTCCGCCAGACCGGAACCGCTAGAGCCTTCTGCCAGACAGGATCAGCCAGAGCCTTCCGCCAGACAGGATCAGCCAGAGCCTTCTGCCAGACAGGATCAGCCAGAGCCTTCTGCCAGACAGGATCAGCCAGAGCCTTCTGCCAGACAGGATCAGCCAGAGCCTTCTGTCAGACAGGATCAGCCAGAGCCTTCAGCCAGACAGGATCAGCCAGAGCCTTCTGCCAGCCATGAGCAGCCAGATCCGTCAGCCAGCCATGAGCAGCCAGATCCGTCAGCCAGCCATGAGCAGCCAGATCCGTCAGCCAGCCATGAGCAGCCAGATCCGTCAGCCAGCCATGAGCAGCCAGATCCGTCAGCCAGCCATGAGCAGCCAGATCCGTCAGCCAGCCATGAGCAGCCAGATCCGTCAACCAGCCATGAGCAGCCAGATCCGTCAGCCAGCCATGGGCAGCCAGATCCGTCAGCCAGCCATGAGCAGCCAGATCCGTCAGCCAGCCATGAGCAGCCAGATCCGTCAGCCAGCCATGAGCAGCCAGATCCGTCAGCCAGCCATGAGCCGTCCAGCCAGGATCCGCCAGAGCCGTCCAGCCGGGATCCGCCAGAGCCGTCCAGCCGGGATCCGCCAGAGCCGTCCAGCCGGGATCCGCCAGAGCCGTCCAGCCGGGATCCGCCAGAGCCGTCCAGCCGGGATTCGCCAGAGCCGTCCAGCCGGGATCCGCCAGAGCCGTCCAGCCGGGATTCGCCAGAGCCGTCCAGCCGGGATCCGCCAGAGCCGTCCAGCCGGGATCCGCCAGAGCCGTCCAGCCGGGATCCGCCAGAGCCGTCCAGCCGGGATCCGCCAGAGATGTCCAGCCGGGATCCGCCAGAGCCGACCAGCCAGGATCCGCCATTCAGCCTGGTACTGCCCCTTAGTCCGGTACTGCCCCTTAGTCCGGTACTGCCCCTTAGTCCGGTGCTGCCCCTTAGTCCGGTGCCGCCCCTTAACCCAGTGGGGTTTAGTTGGGGGGTGGTCATGTGGAGGAGGCTAGGGAAGCGGGTGGTGACTAAGGTGGGGTGGGGACCACGACCAGGGGCAGAACCGCCACCGTGGACAGACGCCCACCCAGACCCTCCCCTAGACTGTATGCTGGTGCGCCCGGAGTTCGCACCTTTAGGGGGGGGTACTGTGACACTCTGGCTCCAGGACTTGTGTATTTGAGCCAGGGTGTATGTTGTTTTGTTGGGTTTTGGGTGATTTGTTATGTTTGCATGTCTGTCACGTTTATTTCTATGTTGGGAGTTCTGTGTGTCTATTTCTAGGTTGTTGATTGTTGTAGTGTGTGACTCCCAATCGGAGGTAACGAGTGTCAGCTGTCGGCTCGTTATCTCTGATTGGGAGCCATATTTATACTGTGGGTTTTCTTGTGTTAGTTGTGGGTTTTTGTTCCAGAGTTCTATGTTCCAAGTTTAGTCATTGTTACGTTGGACTTCACTTTCGTCGTTTGTTTTGTATCTACGTGTTTCTTCTAATTAAAGTCATCATGTTCACTCGCAACGCTGCGCCTTGGTCCGCTTCCTCTTTGGTAGACGATCGTGACATTAACCCTATAGACAGGTTATAATTAGGTTTAACCCTATAGACAGGTTATAATTAGGTTTAACCCTATAGACAGGTTATAATTAGGTTTAACCCTATAGACAGGTTATAATTAGGTTTAACCCTATAGACAGGTTATAATTAGGTTTAACCCTATAGACAGGTTATAATTAGGTTTAACCCTATAGACAGGTTATAATTAGGTTCAACCCTATAGACAGGTTATAATTAGGTTTAACCCTATAGACAGGTTATAATTAGGTTTAAACCTATAGACAGGTTATAATTAGGTTTAACCCTATAGACAGGTTATAATTAGGTTTAACCCTATAGACAGGTTATAATTAGGTTTAACCCTATAGACAGGTTATAATTAGGTTCAACCCTATAGACAGGTTATAATTAGGTTTAACCCTATAGACAGGTTATAATTAGGTTTAACCCTATAGACAGGTTATAATTAGGTTTAACCCTATAGACAGGTTATAATTAGGTTTAACCCTATAGACAGGTTATAATTAGGTTTAACCCTATAGACAGGTTATAATTAGGTTTAACCCTATAGACAGGTTATAATTAGGTTTAACCCTATAGACAGGTTATAATTAGGTTTAACCCTATAGACAGATTATAATTAGGTTTAACTCTATAGACAGGTTATAATTAGGTTTAACCCTATAGACAGGTTATAATAAGGTTTAACCCTATAGACAGGTTATAATTAGGTTTAACCCTATAGACAGGTTATAATTAGGTTTAACCCTATAGACAGGTTATAATTAGGTTTAACCCTATAGACAGGTTATAATTAGGTTTAACCCTATAGACAGGTTATAATTAGGTTTAACCCTATAGACAGGTTATAATTAGGTTTAACCCTATAGACAGGTTATAATTAGGTTTAACCCTATAGACAGGTTATAATTAGGTTTAACCCTATAGACAGGTTATAATTAGGTTCAACCCTATAGACAGGTTACAATTAGGTTTAACCCTATAGACAGGTTATAATTAGGTTTAACCCTATAGACAGGTTATAATTAGGTTTAACCCTATAGACAGGTTATAATTAGGTTTAACCCTATAGACAGGTTATAATTAGGTTTAACCCTATAGACAGGTTATAATTAGGTTTAACCCTATAGACAGGTTATAATTAGGTTCAACCCTATAGACAGGTTATAATTAGGTTTAACCCTATAGACAGGTTATAATTAGGTTTAACCCTATAGACAGGTTATAATTAGGTTTAACCCTATAGACAGGTTATAATTAGGTTTAACCCTATAGACAGGTAATAATTAGGTTTAACCCTATAGACAGGTTATAATTAGGTTTAACCCTATAGACAGGTTATAATTAGGTTTAACCCTATAGACAGGTTATAATTAGGTTTAACCCTATAGACAGGTTATAATTAGGTTTAACCCTATAGACAGGTTATAATAAGGTTTAACCCTATAGACAGGTTATAATTAGGTTTAACCCTATAGACAGGTTATAATTAGGTTTAACCCTATAGACAGGTTACAATTAAGTTTAACCCTATTGCTGCGATGCTTAGGGTGTTTGCCTGTTTCGCCAGCGACCTGGGTTCACTGCCCTGCCCTGCTGTTTGCTACAATATTAATATCACAGGCTACCCGACGTCCATTGAACAAAGAGACACAACAATATGAGTGAAAGGATTTTAGGATAATATCAGTTAGTGTTGATTTAGAGTTGTCTTCTGGGTTCAGCCTTCTAGCTTCCTTTATCAATAGGGTGAAATATAACAAATGACATGGTCTCAGAGTTTGGAGATAATCAGTCCCAGTTTAAATCACTATGACAACCATTTCATTATTTCCCCAGAGCAGCAAGGGAATCTAGAGACTCAACCTTTGCAGAATCAGAATCACCTTTATTCGCCAAGTACATTTGCACATACATATGTAGGATCTTAATTTGAGCCAGTTTGCTACAGCAGGAAAATATTCCTGCAGCAACAGGAAATGTGAATTATAATTAATGGACATTTTTGTAGCGGTTGATAAATTTCTATTAAGGGAAACTCAAGTGTGGCATTTCTAAGTGGAAATTACAAACTTCAGAAGCCTTTTAAAACCTCAAATACACTACAAGTTTTACATTTCCTGCATTGCGGGAAAGGTTTTCTGCAGTGGGGGGGGGGGGGGGGGGGGTGATCAAATTAATTCTTACATCTGTACACATAATTCTACATGGTGACAGTGACAGACAACATTTAGAGACAGAATACAGACAGAAGAGTTTACACAAATGTCTGTACAACATTATACACAACTAGGAAGAGTGAGCATAGAGCTATAAGATATTGAACAGTGGATATACAGATATACAGTCAGTGGGAATACAGTTGGTATACAGTTATACAGTACAGTGGGAATACAGTTGATATACAGATATACAGTACAGTGGGTATACAGTTGATATACAGATATACAGTACAGTGGGAATACAGTGGATATACAGATATACAGTACAGTGGGAATACAGTTGATATACAGATATACAGTACAGTGGGAATACAGTGGATATACAGATATATAGTACAGTGGGAATACAGTTGGTATACAGATATACAGTACAGTGGGAATACAGTTGATATACAGATATACAGTACAGTGGGAATACAGTTGATATACAGATATACAGTACAGTGGGTATACAGTTGATATACAGATATACAGTACAGTGGGAATACAGTTGATATACAGATATACAGTCAGTGGGAATACAGTTGGTATACAGTTATACAGTACAGTGGGTATACAGTTGATATACAGATATACAGTACAGTGGGAATACAGTGGATATACAGATATACAGTACAGTGGGAATACAGTTGATATACAGATATACAGTACAGTGGGAATACAGTGGATATACAGATATATAGTACAGTGGGAATACAGTTGGTATACAGATATACAGTACAGTGGGAATACAGTTGGTATACAGATATACAGTACAGTGGGAATACAGTGGATATACAGATATACAGTACAGTGGGAATACATATTTTCCACCATAATTTGCAAATAAATTCATAAAAAATCCTACAATGTGATTTTCTGGATTTTTTTTTCTCATTTTGTCTGTCATAGTTGACGTGTACATATGATGAAAATTACAGGCCTCTCTCATCTTTTTTAAGTGGGAGAACTTGCACAATTGGTGGCTGACTAAATACTTTTTTCCCCTACTGTATGTTTAGAAAAGAACAGATTCAAAAATGCCATGGTGAAGAGATGTCACAACTACATATTCATGTGATTGCATTAAATCACCTGACTGTTTCGATATGTCTGTTAGTAAATGTTTTGTAAGAGATAATTAATAAATGATAACAATTCACATTCAAGAATTACTGTGTTAACTACAACCAACATGTTGGATCTCTGTTTAGGGGTCAGTGGTCTAAAATGAGTCTCTATGTGGAGAGAGAGGAGGGAGGCCCTGCCTCTAAAATGAGTCTCTCTGGGGAGAGAGAGGAGGATGGCCCTGCTTCTAAAATGAGTCTCTCTGGGGAACGTGACACCAAAGCTAAGAGGTGAGATGACAATTTTGTTTAAGAATTATTAAGAGTTTATTTCCTAAATGATATTTCCACAATTTTTCACATGTGTTTTTTAATCAGAAATGGTTGCTTATGGGTACCTTCAATATTACTGTTCTCAGATGTTTAATTAATAGATTTTAGATGTATATAATTATTATTATTTTTATTGCGAAACGCTATATATCCATTGTTTAGCTGAAATTGAATGTTCGTATCCTGTATATTTGACTGTATTATCTGGTTGTCTCACCTAGCTATCTTAAGATGAATGCACTTACTGTAAATCGCTCTGGGTAAGAGCATCTGCTAAACAGGTGGGGCTCTGCCCTGAATGACAGGTCACCACTGCTCCAAAGCAATTACATGTTGCACAGGAACCACTGACTCGCTGCATGTTTCTATTATCAAGACACCTGCTGGTACCTCTTAACTGGTTAGGACAGCTCATGAGGTGTCCTAAATATCTGCCAACTAGGTGGGACACTTATGAATGAAGAGGCTTCATGCATAACTTTAATTTATACCCATAAGAGTAGGACTAAAACGGCTTTATTCTCAGCACTTATACGACACATTTTCTACTCTGAGACGCTTTTGGATATGGTCCCAGATCTCAAAATATTGTAACGACCCAGTATTAAATTAGTCTGTCTGGGGAGAGAGAGGACCAATTTTTCTACTCTGAGATGCTTTTTGGAGACGTGCCCAGATCTCAAAATCTTGTTTTAAAAAACGATTTTCTTTTGTTTGACATAATAAAAAAAGAATATTACTAATGTACCCGACTTTAAAGACTGCTTTTAGTTTATTGTCCGCGTTCTGAAACTGTCCGCGTCCCCGTACAGAACTGTCCGCATCCACGTACGGTTTGGCGCCAAGCATATTGTCCAGTTACGCGCAGAGTGGGCTGAGGTGATCTTGGGGAACAACGACTGAGTTTGTTACAGTGTTGAGACACCGAAGTTTATTGTTCAATTTGCTTTTTTTGCGTAATGGTCAGTGACAGTATGAGTGTAGCCAGATCCTTTTCACTCGCTATCCTTGTTTCATCTTGGTCTGTGGTCCTCTGTAGCTCAGCTGGTAGAGCACGGCGCTTGTAACGCCAAGGTAGTGGGTTCGATCCCCGGGACCACCCATACACAAAAAAAAAAAAAAAAAAATGTATGCACGCATGACTGTAAGTTGCTTTGGATAAAAGCGTCTGCTAAATGGCATATTATTATTATTATTATTATTATTATCTTGTGGTTCACCGGATTTGTCATCATCCTCGAGGGACAGACGAACGACCTGCTAGCTAGCCAAGCTAGTCGGTACAGCTAGCTAAGCTAGCTACTCTACCAGCAGCATCCTAGTTATCCTAGCTACCACTACATCATCACCGGCTGCCTGCATTTCTTGTGGACCGATGGAGCTCCCTGGTTGTTTCTTCCACCTGTTAAATACCGTGGAGGGCTTCTCCCTCTCTCGTTGACGGATGCTGGCTTCCTACGCTCCCTCTGTCCGGTTCTCCTCTCTTCACTAGATGGATGGTAACTTTAGTGTTTAACCCCTCTTGAGTCCAAGGAACTAACTTTGGAATATTATTTTTTCGGGGCGCATCAGGTAGGCTGGACACAATACATTTTTAACAACGTTTTTTCCTGATAAAAACTAGTTAATTGCATCCGCCATGGAGCCCAGTTTCATATTACCTTATGTCACTAGCTATGAAGTAATTATTTTAGGTCATTTTTCACCCTACCAGCTCCTATTAGTTCTATTGAGCTCCGTGACTCCGACTCGCCTTCAGAATGTTCTATTCCCAGCCCATTGTTCTGCGTCACAATGCCAGCTTCACTATTGTTATCAATGAGAGCTGCCTGCGTTAACCCTGTAGGTTTACCTCAGGTAACTTATTATTAACAAGGTTACTGCTACTTGGTGAGCGTTAACCCTGTAGGTTTACCTCAGGTAACTTATTATTACCAAGGTTACGGCTACTTGGTGAGCGTTAACCCTGTAGGTTTACCTCAGGTAACTTATTATTAACAAGGTTACGGCTTGGTGAGCGTTAACCCTGTTGGTTTACCTCAGGTAACTTATTATTACCAAGGTTATGGCTACTTGGTGAGCGTTAACCCTGTAGGTTTACCTCAAGTAACTTATTATTAACAAGGTTACGGCTACTTGGTGAGCGTTAACCCTGTAGGTTTACCTCAGGTAACTTATTATTAACACGGTTACGGCTACTTGGTGAGCGTTAACCCTGTAGGTTTACCTCAGGTAACTTATTATTAACACAGTTACGGCTACTTGGTGAGTGTTAACCCTGTAGGTTTACCTCAGGTAACTTATTATTAACAAGGTTACGGCTACTTGGTGAGCGTTAACCCTGTAGGTTTACCTCAGGTAACTTATTATTAACAAGGTTACGGCTACTTGGTGAGCGTTAACCCTGTAGGTTTACCTCAGGTAACTTATTATTAACAAGGTTATGGCTACTTGGTGAGCGTTAACCCTGTAGGTTTACCTCAGGTAATTTATTATTAACAAGGTTACGGCTACTTGGTGAGCGTTAACCCTGTAGGTTTACCTCAGGTAACTTATTATTAACAAGGTTACGGCTACTTGGTGAGCGTTAACCCTGTAGGTTTACCTCAGGTAAGTTATTATTAACAAGGTTATGGCTACTTGGTGAGCGTTAACCCTGTAGGTTTACCTCAGGTAACTGATTATTAACAAGGTTACGAATGCTGTGCAGGTTCACTGAGTTGCAAACCAAATGGGTATAATGGGGTGATTGTTGTCTAATCGAGTGGTCTAGCGAATGGATTTGTAGATCTGACGCAGTTGCTACCTCAGATTATGAGCCTAGCAAGTGTCATGAAGTGTCAGGTCTCCCTAGTGGTGCAGTGGTCTAAGGTGCCACTGGAGATCCTTGTTGTCGTAGCTGGCCGCGACCGGGAGACCCGTGGGTTCGCTTCCCACGGGGGCCAGTATGAAAAAATAAATAAATAATGGATGCACTCACTAACTGTAAATCGCTCTGGATAAGAGCGTCTGCTAAATGATGTAAATGTAATGAATGAGTTATGTAGTACCCACATACGGCCACAAGGAGGAGCAAGAGTGCCATAAACCCATACTGTTTTTTACCATATAAACCCTAAACCTAACAATCAATCAAATGTATTTATAAAGCCCTTTTTACACCAGCAGATGTCACAAAGTGCTATACAGAAACTCTAACCCTACTTATAACCTATTTTAGCCGTAACCCTAACCCCTAATTCTAGGGTAGGGGAGCCTAGAACACTTTTAGAAACTATTTTAGTAATAATATTATCTTAGTAAATACAATTATAGTATTAAATAGCGTTTTGATTATTTTGTTGTTATTTTATTATATGTATAATTCCAAGACACATTTGTTTTATTTTTCAAATGTGGTTTGAATTGGGTGACCTAGTAACCTCTGTGTGAAAGTCCAGCAATTGGCGTGGGGCAGGTTTGAGACTGATCTAATACACTTTATTTCTCAGCTGCCTCACCAACGTCTGTACGTGAATTAATAACTTTTAATAGCTAAATATTTCCAATAGATGGCAGCATAAGACCACGAAGCATCAGTTATAGGCTACAAGCAGCAATATGATTGACATAAAATAGCATGCAACCAAATACTGTATGTCCCATGATTTTCTAAAATGGTCACTCATTACTTTAGTTAGCTATATATCTCGTATTAGGCCTGTGATGCTTTTGGAAGAGCAATTAAATAGTGACTATAGCAGGTGTTGAACCCCTGGTAAATAATCACTAGTCAGATGCGCTAACCTCAACCCTAGTATACATGCATTTTTAAATATCTAATATTGCGATTAAACAACCTCCGAATAGATAAGACAAGAGTGCGTCTTCCAGACCACCAATAAATTACATCATGCAACCCTCCCGGTTAGCAAATGTACCTCAACATGCCCCTCATTTGCGCTAGAAGGCAGAGTGCTCGCTGCTGGTTGATGAATCTGACAATTAATGTACTAGGAAAATACGTTTTTCTCAACCAGAGGTGACTAAATTAATGTTCAGGCTTATTGATAATCATTATAGTAATGAAGTATAATTTAAAAACATGAGCATAAAAACAGCTAATAATAATAAACATGAATCATATTATTTCACAGTAATGTGTTAAATGCTTTTTCAGTTGTTCCTCTTGCATTAGCAGTGTGGAAAGGGACAGTAAAAAGCATGTGCAGGAGTTTTCCTGTGAGGGGGAGTGGTGGTGTATCCAGGGAGAAAACTAAACTAACCTTCTGAAATGTCATTCGTGGTCTTATGCTGCCATCTATTGGAATTATTTAGCAACTGCAGTAGTACTGAATAAAGTATATCCTTACTAAAGTAGGAATTACTCAGAATTGCAAAATATGACATTTTCTAGTTCATTTTACCACTTACAACCATAAAATAACAATTTATAGCATAACAAACAATGAAACTGACATAAACCAAAAACACCATACATTTAGTTAACTATATATATATATATATATATATATATATATATATATATATATATATATATATATATATATATATATATATATATACTATTTATTTAGATGGGTGACATTATCTGCCAAAGTAACACCACTGTAGATAAAGAAGAGCTCTCCAGTAGGTAAACCAAAACATTCAAAGGTCATTTTCTCAAAATTGAGGTTACAAGTTTATCATCTTTCAAAGCAGAATTACTTTCCCATTGTTCCTCAACTATAGTGTATGATATACCTTTTTCTAGCTGAGTCTCTACTTTTATCCAATGTAAAAACACAATTTCAAATTTTGCTACATAAGATCAAGCCGTTCGGTCAAGTTTGACTGAGGCAGATATATATTATTACTGTGTAAAACCTAGCAGTACTACTTATTTCTCTGAGAGTGAGGCAGATATATTATTACTGTGTAAAACCTAGCAGTACTGCTTATTTCTCTGAGAGTGAGGCAGATATATAGCATTTTGCAAAAAAACATGATTATTTGTCTCTCTGAAATGAAACCATCAAGTGATAGATTTTAAACAAATATATGTCTGTCATTGAACAACCCCATGCCATGATTAGCTAGTGAAAAAACACACCTATCTCTTTCACAATTTCTTTAAACAATAAAAGCTAATTTACGAACATTTCTGAAAATGGATATATAGCGTTTTGGAATGAAACTCTTGTTTCCCAATCTGAGCTCAGAGTAGATGAGAGATGTAATGTTTGTCTCTGTTGTGTTGAAGCCCAATCAAGCAGGAGAGACCAGCCTCCCCTGTACCCAGCTGTGTGTCCATGAAGAGTGACCGGTCTATGGATCAACCTCTAAACTTCAGAGAGGGAGACTTTTCTACTGAACAAAGGTAAGAAGAACTCATGGGTCATGGTCAGTGAGTTAAACAACACTGTCTCTAGTCATTTCTCCTCTCCCATTTTCCCATTTATTTTTGTTGTTTTCATAATCCATAGGCTAATCCTTTTTTTCCATTTTCATAGTCCTGAAACAATATTAAACTTACACTACATTCCCTCCCTGTGTGTGTGTGTGTGTGTCTGTGTCAGTGAGTGTGTGTGTGTTTGTGTGTGTGTTAGTGAGTGTGTGTGTGCACTCCCTGGATGAGGAGATGTAATCTCTATACTGATTGCCTAGTCACTTTTAACCCTACATACATGTACATATTACCTCAATTACCTCAACTACCTGGTACCCTGCACATTGACTCAGTACTGGTACTCCTTGTATAAAGTCTAGTTATTACCTCAACTACCTCGTTCCCCTGCACATTAACTCAGTACTGGTACTCCTTGTATATAGTCTAGTTATTACCTCAACTACCTGGTACCCCTGCACATTGACTCAGTACTGGTACTCCTTGTATATAGTCTAGTTATTACCTCAACTACCTGGTACCCCTGCACATTGACTCAGTACTGGTACTCCTTGTATATAGTCTAGTTATTACCTCAACTACCTGGTACCCCTGCACATTGACTCAGTACTGGTACTCCTTGTATATAGTCTAGTTATTACCTCAACTACCTGGTACCCCTGCACATTGACTCAGTACTGGTACTCCTTATAGCCTCATTATTATTATTTCATTATGTTACTATTTCCTTTTCTTTATTTAGCTAATTTTTGTTACTTTTTAACTCTGCATTGTTGGGAAAGGGCTCGTAAGTAATCATTTCACGGTAAAGTGTACCACTGTTGTATTCGGCGCATGTGACATACAATTTCATTTGATTGAATTTGAAGGTCATGCGTAAAAACATGTCATCAGGTCGAGCAGTCGTCTCATGCCGAACGGTCATCTCATGCCGAACTGCGCATGTGCAGGCCGTCAAATCAAAGGCACTCCTTCCATATAAAGTTGTTTTTGACTAACATGAAAACGTGTCAGTTTGTCACTTTCACGAGGTTGAAGTAATAATGTGTTCAACTACTAAAGACAGAACATTTATACAATGAACAAATCAATCAATCCAAATTAGATTTGTCACATGCTCCTAATACAACAGGTGTAGACCTTACTGTGAAATGCTTACTTACGAGCCCTTAACCAACAATGCTGAGCAGAAGCACGGTGGCTAGGAGAAACTCCCTAGAAAGGCAGGAACCTAGGAAGAAACCTAGAGAGGAACGAGGCTCTGAGGGGTGGCCAGTCCTCTTCTGGCTGTGCTGGGGGGAGATTATAAGAGGATATGGCCATTAAGGCCAGATCGTTCTTCAAGATGTTCAAATGTGCATAGATGACCAGCAGGGTCAAATAATAATCACTGTGGTTATAGAGGTTGCAACAGGTCAGCACCTCAGAAGTAAATGTCATTTGGCTTTTCATAGCCGAGCATTCAGAGGTCGAGACAGCAGGAGTGGTAGAGAGAGAGAGAGAGAGAGAGAGAGAGAGAGAGAGAGAGAGAGGGTCGAAACAGCAGGTTCGGGACAAGGTCGCACGTCCGTTGAACAGGTCAGAGTTCCAGATCCGCAGGCAGACCAGCAGAAACTGGATCAGTCACGTCCGGTGGAGCATGTATCGACACTGATATGATCGAAAGAAGGGGAGCGCAGCTCTCGGATCGGTTTTGTCCATTCTAATCTTTCCATAACATTATAATTATTTCACAATACTGACCACGGATCAGCTTCTAGAAAGATATTACTACCTACGGCTGCAAAAATTGAGGCAGCTTATTCTAATGATTACACAATAAAAATGCACTAAATCACAGATTCGGCACATCATTGGGCACATGTTAGGCTACACATCATGAAATATATTGAGACAAATTACAGACAGTAGCCTACAAGTTGCAAAATAAAACTAAATATATTGAACATTTAATATATTTCAATATGATTGAAATAGGCCTATAGCCTACTGTTTAGATTGTAATGCAGTCATCTCGGTTTTCTTTTGAAGCATAATTTGTGTACTTCCCTTGTTTGAATCAATTGCAAAGACATTGGCAACTTTGTATTTGTAGTCAACTTTGTTCTGAATTTATCGGTGGTCAAAAAGAGACGGATAAACCATGTGATTCTATCTTTAGCGGAGATCTTCTGTGTATAAAGTGACGCGGGAGGGCAAAAAAGCATCTAACAACGCACTTGGCTGTTCTACAAGTGGTCTGAGGCAGGTGTTAGAATATGAGCGTTTTCAAGTGCAACGTTAATAACGATGGTTTTGGGAAACAGCTCAGAGATTTAACAATGCTCCTACGAAGGTTCTAATGATGAACTTGGCCTTAAGATGCTTTTGGGAAACCAGGCCCTGGACAAAAACATCTGCTAAATGACTAAAATGTAAAATGTAAATGTTTTACATACAGATCTCATATTACTGTATTGAATTTTTATTTTACAATATTTAAATATTGATGTCACAAGTGTTTCATTTGTACAGTTCTTTATTAAAAATGTAGTTATTTGTTACATTTAACTTTGTAAAACCTATTAGTACTACTTATTTCTCTGAGAGTGAGGCAGATATATAGCATTTTGCAAAAAAAACATTTGTCTCTCTGAAATGAAGCCATCAAGTGATTGATTTTAATCAAACACATGCCTGTCTTTGAACAACACCATGCCATGATTAGCTAGTGAAAAAACAACTATTTATTTGATAATTTCTTTAAACAATAGAAGCTAATTTACGAACATTTCTGAAAATGGATATATAGCGTTTTGGAATGAAACTCTTCTTATGTTTCCCCATCTGAGCTCAGAGTAGATGAGAGACGTAATGTTTGTCTCTGTTGTGTTGAAGTCCAATCAAGCAGGAGAGACCAGCCTCCCCTGTACCCAGCTGTGTGTCCATGAAGAGTGACTGGTCTATGGTTCATCCTATAGTGTTTAGAGAGGGAGACTTTTCTACTGAACAAAGGTAAGAAGAACTCATGGGTCATGGTCAGTAAGTTAAACAACACTGTCTCTAGTCATTTCTCCTCTTCCATTTTCCCATTTATTTTTGTTGTTTTCATAATCCATAGGCTAACCCTTTTTTCCATTTTCACAGTCCTGAAACAATATTAAACAAACACAACATTCCCTCTGTGTGTGTGTGTGTGTGTGTGTGTGTGTGTGTGTGTGTGTGTGTGTGTGTGTGTGTGTGTGTGTGTGTGTGTGTGTGTGTGTGTGTGTGTGTGTGTGTGTGTGTGTGTGTGTGTGTGTGTGTGTGTGTGTGTGTGTGTGTGTGTGTGTGTGTGTGTGTGTGTGTGTGTGTGCACTCCCTGGATGAGGAGATCTAATCTGATGTTTTGTCCACAGAAACCAACAGGAGAGATCAGAGTCAGAGATTCTCAGTGGTCAGTCTTCCCAGAGTCATCAAACAGACCTGGCCTCCATATTCAGTGTATGTGGTCCTGTTATGTATATTTGTTTTTGTTTACCTCAAGTAAAGTTGATCTGTCAATCATTCATTAATGTGTTAATGAGAAAGCATTTCTTCTCTTGCTTAACTTATTTACTTGATTTATTTCAGTTGCTTGAAGAGAATATTATGACATTTGTGAAGAACGAGCTGAAGATGTTCAAGCGGATTCTTAGTCCAGAACTCCCAGAAGGCTTTGAGAGTCAGAAGCAGGATAAGGAAGTGGTGGATGCTGAAGATGAGAAGCAGGAGAGCAGTGCCAGAGAGGGGGCTCTGAAGATCACACTGCACGTCCTGAGGAAAATGAACCAGAAGGAGCTTGCTGACACACTGGAGAAAAGTAAGAGCTGTCTGCCTCATGTTGAATGCTGTTTTAGAACATTTAAAAGCTGTAGCTAAAGTACAGCTAAAGTAGCTGTGTAACTCAATGATATTGTAGCAGCCTTAACACAACACCTAGTGACCTCATCAAGTAGCAGCAGGGATGTGTTGTGGTGATTAATTTAGACAGAGAAGAGGAGAGAGAGAGAGAGAGAGAGAGAGAGAGAGAGAGAGAGAGAGAGAGAGAGAGAGAGAGAATATACTCACACCAGTCTGTAATGCATTATGAAAACATTTATACAGTCAGTTGAGCGAAATAATTATTATAATTTAAAATGTCATAACAGTCCTAGAATACTGTAGGCTTTAAATCAGACGTAATATTAATATCCTCTGTGTTATTTCTTCATTCAGATGAGCTTGCTGTGATTTGCCAACGTCAACTTAAATCTAATCTAAAGAAGAAGTTTCAATGTGTATTTGAGGGGATCGCTAAACAAGGAAACCCAACACTTCTCAATAAGATCTACACAGAGCTCTACATCACAGAGGGTGGAACAGGAGAGGTCAATAATGAACATGAGCTGAGACAGATTGAGACAACAACCAGGAAACAATCAAGACCAGAGACTGCAATCAAATGTAACGACATCTTCAAACCCTTAACTGGACAAGACAAACTTATCAGAACTGTGCTGACAAAGGGAGTCGCTGGCATTGGAAAAACAGTCTCTGTACAGAAGTTCATTCTGGACTGGGCTGAAGGAAAAGCAAATCAGGATGTCCAATTTGTATTTTCATTCCCTTTTCGGGAGCTGAATTTGATGAAAAAGGAAAAACACACTTTGATTGAATTTCTCAATCACTTCTCAAAGGAAACCAAAGAATCAAGAATCTCCAACTACGACAAGTACAAAGTTCTGTTCATCTTTGATGGTCTGGATGAGTGCCGACTGCCCCTAGACTTCCAGAAGAACAAGATCTGTTGTGACGTCACAGAGTCAACCTCAGTGGATGTTCTGCTGACAAATCTCATCAAGGGAAATCTGCTTCCCTCTGCTCTCCTCTGGATAACTACCCGACCTGCAGCAGCCAATCAGATCCCTTCAGGGTGTGTTGACCAGGTGACAGAGGTGCGAGGGTTCAATGACCCACAGAAGGAGGAGTACTTCAGGAAGAGATTCAGTGATGAGGACCTGGCCAGCAGAATCATCTCACACATAAAGACATCAAGGAGCCTCCACATCATGTGCCACATTCCAGTCTTCTGTTGGATTTCTGCAACAGTCCTTGAACACATGCTGAAACATAAGACAGAAGAGATTCCCAAGACTCTGACTGAGATGTTCATACACCTTGTGGTGTTTCATACCAAACAGAAGAATGAAAAGTATCTTGGGAAAGAAGAGACAGGTCCACACTGGAATAAAGAGAGCATTCTGTCACTGGGTAAACTGGCTTTTCAACAGCTTATGAAGGGCAATCTGATTTTCTATGAAGAAGACCTGAAAGAGGCTGGCATTGATGTCAATGAAGCCTCAGTGTACTCAGGATTGTGCACACAGCTCTTTAAAGAGGAATGTGGGCTGTACCAGGACAAGGTGTACTGCTTTGTGCATCTGAGCATTCAGGAGTTTCTGGCTGCTGTATATGTGTTCCTCTCATTCATCAACAACAATGAGAATCTAATGGATGAATCTCAATCAACGTCAAGTAACTTTTCTGTGAGGATCAGACACAAGCGTAAAGTTACTTTCTACAAGAGTGCTGTGGATAAAGCCTTACAAAGTGAGACAGGAAACCTGGACCTTTTCCTCCGCTTCCTTCTGGGCCTCTCACTGGAGTCCAATCAGAAGCACTTACGAGGTCTACTGACAAAGACAAGAAGCAGCTCACAGAGCCACGAAGAAACAGTCAAGTACATCAAGGAGAAGATCAGGAAGAATCCCTCTCCAGAGATGTGCATTAATCTGTTCCACTGTCTGAATGAACTGAATGACCGTTCTCTAGTGGAGGAGATCCAAAGCTACCTGAGATCAGGAAGTCTCTCAGAAGAAGAACTTTCACCTGCACAGTGGTCAGCTCTGGTCTTTGTGTTGCTGACTTCAGAAAAGGAGCTGGATGTGTTTGACCTGAAGAAATACTCCAGATCAGAGGAAGGTCTTCTGAGGCTGCTGCCAGTGGTCAAAGCCTCCAGAGCTGCTCTGTGAGTACATAAAATTACATTTAAGTACTAATCATCAAGAAGAAATATTAAGTTTAGAGAAAGATATGTATTATTGAAAAACATATTGAATCAATGCATTGATGTTCACATTAGTATAACAATATGACCATACAATTCTAGGAGACAGAAGATGAATCGATATGTTGTTTAAGAGAATAAACCAAATGCATCTGCCATTGTCCTTCTACACTACTGGTGTTAAATTAACAGTGTGTTTGTGAAATCATGATGATCTCTCTGTCAGGCTGTCAGGCTGTGGAGTCACAGAGGAAGGCTGTGGTTCTCTGGTCTCAGCTCTGAAGTCAAACCCCTCACACCTGAGAGAGCTGGACCTGAGTAACAATGACCTGAAGGATACAGGAGTGAAGCTGCTATCTGCTGTCCTGGGGAATCCCCACTGTAAACTGGAGACTCTGAGGTCAGTATTCCTGTAGTTGGTCAACAAGTGATAACTGTTCACCAGATCCACATGTGTTTACCAGGCACACATAGTCCACACAATATGTGTTTGGACAGTGAAGCTTACATTTTTAAATTTGGTGCTACGCTCCAGCAATTTGGATTTGAGATATAATGTTTCATATTAGGTGACATTACAGAATGTCACCTTTTATTTGAAGGTAATGGTGAGAGGTTAGCATGTTTTGTTGTAGCCTCTGTAACTTTCTCACTCATTATTATTCATGATTCATTCATGATTTTTCTTAATCATGGCATCATCAGGATTACTTTAGTAGTGTTTAGAAACATGTTATCTACTCACAGAAAGAAAATTACTCAACACCAAAGAAAAGCAGTGTGGTTTTAAAATGATTATATTTTTCTCTCTACAAGCAATACCTTGATAATTTGTTATTTCTAATAATGATAAATCCATTTATGAATAGATATGGCAGGTTTCAGGACACTGATATATCTGAAAATGTTTAAATAATATACTGCCACATTTTTCACCACCAACGAATAGCAGTGTGGTTTTAAAATGATTTGACTCTGTGCAGGCTGTCAGGCTGTCTAGTCACAGAGGAAGGCTGTGCTTCTCTGGTCTCAGCTCTGAAGTCAAACCCCTCACACCTGAGAGAGCTGGATCTGAGTAACAATGACCTGAAGGATTCAGGAGTGAAGCTGCTCTCTGCTGGACTGGGGAATCCCCACTGTAAACTGGAGACTCTGAGGTCAGTATTCCTGTATCACTCAATGAACACACACACTCTGGACACACACTGGACACACACACACACACACACAGGACACCCACACTATACACACACACACACACTGGACACACACACACTAGACACACACACAAACACACACACTGGACACACATTCATTGGACAACACACACACACACACTGGACACACACACAAACACACACTGGACACACACACATACACACACACACTGGAGACAAACACACATGCAATGATTAATTTAGTAGTGTTTAGAAACATGTTATCTACTGTTAATAATTATACATTCATTCATTTATATACAGTACCAGTCAAACGTTTGGACACACATACTCTTTCAAGGGTTTTTCTTTATTTTTACTATTTTTTACATTGTAGAATAACAATGAAGACATCAAAACTTTGAAATAACACATATGGAATCATGTAGAACCAAAGAAGTGTTAAACAAATTAAAATATGTTTTATATTTTAGATTCTTCAACTAGCCACCCTTTGCCTTGATGACAGCTTTGCACACTCTTGGCAATCTCTCAACCAGCTTCACCTGGAATGCTTTTCTAACGGTCTTGAAGGAGTTCCCACATATGCTGAGCACTTGTTGGCTGCTTTTCCTTCACTCTGCGTTCCAACTCATCCCAAACCATCTCAATTGGGTTGAGGTTGGGTGATTGTGGAGGCCAGGTCATCTGATGCAGCACTCCATCACTCTCCTTGATCAGATAGCCCTTACACAGCCTGGAGGTGTGTTGGGTCATTGTCCTGTTGAAAAACAAATGATAATCCCACTAAGCTTTGATCTCCTGAGTGGCGCAGTGGTCTAAGGCACTGCATCGCAGTGCTAACTGTGCCACTAGAGATCCTGGTTCGAATCCAGGCTCTGTCGCAGCCGGCTGCGACCGGGAGACTCATGGGCGGCGCACAATTGGACCAGCGTCGTCCAGGGTAGGGGAGGGAATGGCCGGCAGGGATGTAGCTCAGTTGATAGAGCATGGCGTTTGCAACGCCAGGGTTGTGGGTTCGATTCCCATGGGGGGCCAGTATAAAACAAAAAACTAAAATATGTATTCACTAACTGTAAGTTGCTCTGGATAAGAGCGTCTGCTAAATTAAAAAAAAAAAAAAAAAAAAAAAAACGCAAACCAGCTGGAATGGCGTATCGCTGCAGAACGCTGTGGTAGCCATGCTGGTTAAGTGTGCCTTGAATTCTAAATAAATCACAGACAGTGTCACCAGCAAAGCACCCCTACACCATAACACCTCCTCCTCCATGCTTTACGGTGGGAACTACACATGCAGAGATCATCCGTTCACCTACTCTGCGTCTCACAAAGACACGGCGGTTGGAACCAAAAATCTCAAATTTGGACCCATCAGACCAAAGGACAGATTTCCACCGGTCTAATGTCCATTGCTCATGTTTCTTGGCCAAAGCAAGTCTCTTTCTTCTACAATGTAAAAATTAGTTTTAAATGTAAAAAATACATTTGAATGAGTAGGTGTGTTCAAACTTTTGACTGGTAGAGTATACAGTTGAAGTCGGAAGTTAACATACACTTAGGTTGGAGTCATTAAAACTTGTTTTTCAACCACTCCACAAATTTCTTGTTAACAAACTATAGTGTTGGCAAGTCGGTTAGGACATCTACTTTGTGCATGACACAAGTAATTTTTCCAACAATTGTTTACAGACAGATTATTTCACTTATAATTCACTTCATCACATTTCCAGTGGGTCAGAAGTTTACATACACTAAGTTGACTGTGCCTTTAAACCGCTTGGAAAATTCCAGAAAATGATGTCATGGCTTTAGAAGCTTCTGATAGGCTAATTGACATCATTTGAGTCAATTGGAGGTGTACCTGTGGATGTATTTCAAGGCCTACCTTCAACCTCAATGCCTCTTTGCTTGACATCATGGGAAAATCAAAAGAAATCAGCAAAGACCTCAGAAATAGAATTGTAGACCTCCACAAGTCTGGTTCATCCTTGGGAGCAATTTCCAAACGCCTGAAGGTACCACGTTCATCTGTACAAACAATAGTACGCAAGTATAAACACCATGGGACCACGCAGCCGTCATACCGCTCAGGAAGGAGACGCGTTCTGTCTGCTAGAGATTAATGTACTTTGGTGCGAAAAGTGCAAATCAATCCCAGAACAACAGCAAAGGACCTTGTGAAGATGCTGGAGGAAACAGGTGCAAAAGTATCTATTTCCACAGTAAAACAAGTCCTATATTTACATTTTAGCAGACGCTCTTATCCAGAGCGACTTACAGTTAGTGAGTGCATACATTTTTCATACTGGCCCCCCGTGGGAATTGAACCCACAACCCTGGCGTTGCAAGCGCCATGCTCTACCAACTGAGGTACAGGAGGCCTATATAAACAAGTATAAATGTATCTATATCCACAGTAAAACGAGTCCTATATCGACATAACCTGAAAGGCTGCTTAGCAAGGAAGAAGCCACTGCTCCAAAACCTCCATAAAAAAGCCAAACTACGGTTTGCAACTGCACATTGGGACAAAGATCGTACTTTTTTGAGAAATGTCCTCTGGTCTGATGAAACAAAAATATAACTGTTTGGCCATAATGACCATCGTTATGTTTGGAGGAAAAAGGGGGATGCTTGCAAGCCGAAGAACACCATCCCAACCATGAAGCACGGGGTGGCAGCATCATGCTGTGGGGGTGCTTTGCTGCAGGAGGGCCTGGTGCACTTCACAAAATAGATGGCATCATGAGGAAGGAAAATCTTATGTGGATATATTGAAGCAACATCTCAAGACATTAGTCAGGAAGTTAAAGCTTGGTCGCAAATGGGTCTTCCAAATGGAAAATGACCCCAAGCATACTTCCAAAGTTGTGGCAAAAAGACTTAAGGACAACAAAGTCAAGGTATTGGAGTGGCCATCACAAAGCCCTGACCTCAATCCTATAGAAAATGTGTGGGTAGTACTGAAAAAGCGTGTGCGAGCGAGGAGGCTTACAAACCTGACTCTGTTACACGAGATCTGTCAGGAGGAATGGGCCAAAATTCACCCAAATTATTGTGGGAAGCTTGTGGATGGCTACCCGAAACGTTTGACCCAAGTTAAACAATTTAAAGGCAATGCTACCAAATACTAATTGAGTGTATATAAACTTCTGACCCACTGGGAATGTGATGAAAGAAATAAAAGCTGAAATAAATCATTCTCTCTACTATTATTCTGACATTTCACATTCTTAAAATAAAGTGGTGATCCTAACTGACCTAAGACGGGGAATCTTTACTACGATTAAATGTCAGGAATGAAGAAAAACTGAGTTTGAATGTATTTGGTTAAGGTGTATGTAAACTTCCGACTTCAACTGTATATACATATATGAATAGATATTCCAGGTTTCAGGACTCTGATGTATCTGAAAATGTTGAACAAACATATAGCAGTGTGATTTTAATAGGATTTTATTCTCGCAGGCTGTCAGGCTGTCTAGTCACAGACGGAGGCTGTGCTTCTCTGGTCTCAGCTCTGAAGTCAAACCCCTCACACCTGAGAGAGCTGGATCTGAGTAACAATGACCTGAAGGATTCAGGAGTGAAGCTGCTCTCTGCTGGACTGAGGAATCGCCACTGTAAATTGGAGACTCTGAGGTCAGTATTCCTGTAGTTGGTCAACAAGTGATAACTGTTCACCAGATCCACATGTGTTTACCAGGCACACATAGTCCACACCATATGTGTTTGGACAGTGAAGCTTACAGTTTTACATTTGGTGCTATGCTCCATCATTTTGGATTTGAGATAGAATGTTTCATATTAGGTGACTGCATATAATGTCACCTTTTATTTGAGAGCATTTTCATACATATCTGTGTTACTGTTTACAAATGATAACACTTGATGTATCTAGTTCTTCCATTTGAAAAAGTCATAATAATTTGGACATATTCACATATATTGTATTAAAGTAGTCATAAGTTTAGTATTTGGTCCCATATTCCTTACCCACAGTGATTACATCAAGCTTGTGATTCTACAAACTTGTTGAATGCATTTGCAGTTTGTTTTGGTTGTGTTTTGGATTATTTTTTACCCAATAGAACCTGAATGGTGAATAATGTCCTGTCATTTTGGAGTCACTTCACTTGTATGGTCAGTAAGAATAGAAGATGTTTCTGAACACTTCTACATTCATGTTGACGCTACCATGATTATGAATAATCATGAATGAATCGTGAATGATGATGAATGAGAAAGTTACAGAGGAACAAGGATCATACCCCCTCTGTTATTGGTAATAGTGAGAGGTTAGCATGTTTTGTTGTAGCCTATGTAACTTTCTCACTCATTATTATTCATGATTCATTTATAATTGTTCTTAACCATATTTGTTTTAAGAAAGAAGTGTACAATCTAAACAAAACGCATGTCCCTGTCCTCTTTTTCAAGATGTGGCCGATTTAAACAGCCAGAAGACATTTTTTAATTAAGAAATGACCTTTTCTTTGATGACTTGTTGTTTCTAAATGGCTGCTGGGTAATTTGATTTGCATCGAAATCTTCGTTCGTAGGCATCAAATTGAGCGAATGCTGCGCAGGTTCACTGAGTTGCAAACCAAATGGGTATAATGGGGTGATTGTTGTCTAATCGGGTGGTCTAGCTAATGGATTTGTAGATCTGACGCAGTTGCTACCTCAGATTATGAGCCTAGCAAGTGTCATGAATGAGTTATGTAGTACCCACAGATGGCCACAGGGAGGCTCAAGAGAGCCATAAACCCATACTGTTTTTTGCCATAAGAACCATAAACCTAACATTCATTCAAATGTATTTATAATGCACTCACTGTTCACCTCGTTGTGGTCATTATTGTCGGCAAGGAATATGGGACCAAATACTAAACATTTGACTACTTTAAAACACAATAAGTGAATTGGTCAGAATACTTATGACTTCTTCAAATAGGGGGACTAGATACATAAAGTGAATTTATTTTTCTAAATGGTGAAACAGATATGTATGAAAATACCCTCAAATAAAAGGTGACATTATATACTGTCACCTCATATGAAACATTTGTTTTAAAATCCAAAATGCTGGAGTACAGAGCCACATTTCAAATGTTAGCTTAACTGTCAAAATAGATATGGTGTGGACTGTATACTCAATACAATCTAAATCTGATACCTCACTTTCTGTCTTTTGACTGATACTGCTTTTTAAACTGCTCTGGTCAGTCTACTCAAATATTTGTACTATACATGTTTCTGTCTACACACAATATTATGATAATTTCTAATAATGATACATTAATTTATGAATAGATATGGCAGGTTTCAGGACTCTGATGTATATGAATATGTTGAAAAAATATACTGCCACTATTTTCACCACCAACGAATAGCAGTGTGGTTTTAATATGATTTGACTCTTTGCAGGCTGTCAGGTTGTCTAGTCAAAGAGGAAGGCTGTGCTTCTCTGGCCTCAGCTCTGAAGTTAAACCCCTCACACCTGAGAGAGCTGGACCTGAGCTACAATCACCCAGGATACTCAGGAGTCAGACTGCTCTCTGCTGGACTGGAGGATCCACACTGCAGACTGGAGAAACTCAAGTATGTAGAGGGTTTATGTCAATGTTCATATTAAGACAAACATTCTGACCACCACTTGGACTAAGTTATATAAAGACTGTGAAAGACTGTGTGTGTGTGTGTGTGTGTGTGTGTGTGTGTGTGTGTGTGTGTGTGTGTGTGTGTGTGTGTGTGTGTGTGTGTATGTGTGTGTTTGTGTTCTGTGTGTGCACGTGTATCAGTACACACACAGAACACACACACACACAAATGCACACACACACAGACTGGACACACACACACACTGGACACACACACACACACACATACACACTGGACACACACACACACACACACACATACACACTGGACACACACACACACTGGACACACCAACACACACTTGACTCACACACGCTGGACACACACACAGGACACACACACACACACACACATACACTGGAAACACTTACACACTGGACACACACACAAACTGGACACACACACACACACACACACTCACACACACTAGGATTCATTTAGTAGTGTTTAGAAACATGTTATCTACTCACTTAGACAGAAGATGAATCTAGTCATCATCCACCATTCAGTTACTATCGGGCAAAACATAACCCAAAACACATCCAAAACAAACTGTAAATGCAACCAACGAGTTTGGGACCAAATACTGAACTTTTGACTACTTTAATACACTATAAGTGAATTTGTCAGAATACTTATGAATTCTTCAAATAGGGGGACTAGATACATAAAGTGCTTTCATTTCTAAATGTTGAAACAGATATGTATGAAAATACCCTCAAATAAAAGGTGACATTATATACTGTCACCTCATATGAAACATTTGATCTCAAATCCAAAATGCTGGAGTATAGAGCCACATTTAAAATGTTAGCTTCACTGTCAAACTAGATATGGTGTGGACTGTATACTCAATACAATCTAAATCTGATACCTCACTGTCTGTCTTTGGACTGATACTGCTTTTTAAACTGCTCTGGTCAGTCTACTCAAATATTTGTACTATACATGTTTCTATCTACAAGCAACATTATGATAATTTGTCATATCTAATAATGATACATTCATTCATTTATGAATAGATATGTTAAGTTTCAGGACACTGATATATCTGAAAATGTTGAAAAAATATACTGCCACTATTTTCAGCACCAAAGAATAGCAGTGTGGTTTTAATATGATTTGACTCTGTCCAGGCTGTCAGGCTGTCTAGTCAGAGAGAAAGGCTGTGCTTCTCTGGTCTCAGCTCTGAAGTCAAACCCCTCACACCTGAGAGAGCTGGATCTGAGTATCAATGACCTGAAGGATTCAGGAGTGAAGCTGCTCTCTGCTGTCCTGGGGAATCCCCACTGTAAACTGGAGACACTGAGGTCAGTATTCCTGTAGTTGGTCAACAAGTGATAACTGTTCACCAGATCCACATGTGTTTACCAGGCACACATAGTCCAGACCATATGTGTTTGGACAGTGAAGCTTACAGTTTTACATTTGGTGCTATGCTCCATCATTTTGGATTTGAGATATCATGTTTCATATTAGGTGACAGTACAGAATGTCGCCTTTTATTTGAGAGTATTTTCTTACATATCTGTGTTACTGTTTAGAAATGAAATCACTTTTTGTATCTAGTTCTTCCATTTGAAAAAGTCATAATAATTTGGACATATTCACTTATATTGTATTAAAGTAGTCATAAGTTTAGTATTTGGTCCCATATTCCTTACCCACAGTGATTACATCAAGCTTGTGATTCTACAAACTTGTTGAATGCATTTGCAGTTTGTCTTGGTTGTGTTTTGGATGATGTTTTTCCCAATAGAAACTGAATGGTGAATAATGTCCTGTCATTTTTACTATACATTTTTCTCTCTACACACAATATTATGATTTTTTTCTAATAATGATATATATATGGCAGGTTTCAGGACACTGATATATCTGAAAATGTTTAAATAATATACTGCCACATTTTTCACCACCAAAGAATAGCAGTGTGATTTTAATATGATTTGACTCTTTGCAGGCTGTCAGGCTGTCTAGTCACAGAGGAAGGCTGTGCTTCTCTGGTCTCAGCTCTGAAGTCAAACCCCTCACACCTGAGAGAGCTGGACCTGAGCTACAATGACATGAAGGATTCAGGAGTGAAGCTGCTCTCTGCTGGACTGTGGAATCCCCACTGTAAACTGGAGACTCTGAGGTCAGTATTCCTGTATCACTCAATGAACACACACACTCTGGACACACACTGGACACACACACACACAGGATACCCACACTATACACACACACACACTGGACACACACACACTAGACACACACACAAACACACACACTGGACACACACTCATTGGACAACACACACACACACACACTGGACACACACACAAACACACACTGGACACACACACATACACACACACACTGGAGACACACACACATGCAATGATTAATTTAGTAGTGTTTAGAAACATGTTATCTACTGTTAATAATTATACATTCATTCATTTATATACAGTACCAGTCAAACGTTTGGACACACATACTCTTTCAAGGGTTTTTCTTTATTTTTACTATTTTTTACATTGTAGAATAACAGTGAAAACATCAAAACTTTGAAATAACACATATGGAATCATGTAGTAACCAAAGAAGTGTTCAACAAATTAAAATATGTTTTATATTTGAGATTCTTCAAATAGCCACCCTTTGCCTTGATGACAGCTTTGCACACTCTTGGCATTCTCTCAACCAGCTTCACCTGGAATGCTTTTCCAACGGTCTTGAAGGAGTTCCCACATATGCTGAGCACTTGTTGGCTGCTTTTCCTTCACTCTGCGTTCCAACTCATCCCAAACAATCTCAATTGGGTTGAGGTCGGGTGATTGTGGAGGCCAGGTCATCTTATGCAGCACTCCATCACTCTCCTTGGTCAGATAGCCCTTACACAGCCTGGAGGTGTGTTGGGTCATTGTCCTGTTGAAAAACAATTGATAGTCCCACTAAGCGCAAACCAGATGGGATGGCTTATCGCTGCAGAACGCTGTGGTAGCCATGCTGGTTAAGTGTGCCTTGAATTCTAAATAATTCACAGACAGTGTCACCAGCAAAGCACCCCCACACCATAACACCTCCTCCTCCATGCTTTACGGTGGGAACTACACATGCAGATATCATCCGTTCACCCACACCGCGTCTCACAAATACACGGCGGTTGGAACCAAATATCTCAAATTTGGACCCATCAGACCAAAGGACAGATTTCCACCGGTCTAATGTCCATTGCTAATGTTTCATGGCCAAAGCAAGTCTCTTTCTTCTACAATGTAAAAATTAGTTTTAAATGTAAAAAATACATTTGAATGAGTAGGTGTGTTCAAACTTTTGACTGGTAGAGTATACAGTTGAAGTCGGAAGTTAACATACACTTAGGTTGGAGTCATTAAAACTTGTTTTTCAACCACTCCACACATTTCTTGTTAACAAACTATAGTGTTGGCAAGTCGGTTAGGACATCTACTTTGTGCATGACACAAGTAATTTTTCCAACAATTGTTTACAGACAGATTATTTCACTTATAATTCACTTCATCACAATTCCAGTGGGTCAGAAGTTTACATACACTACGTTGACTGTGCCTTTAAACAGCTTGGAAAATTCCAGAAAATGATGTCATGGCTTTAGAAGCTTCTGATAGGCTAATTGACATCATTTGAGTCAATTGGAGGTGTACCTGTGGATGTATTTCAAGGCCTACCTTCAACCTCAATGCCTCTTTGCTTGACATCATGGGAAAATCAAAAGAAATCAGCAAAGACCTCAGAAATAGAATTGTAGACCTCCACAAGTCTGGTTCATCCTTGGGAGCAATTTCCAAACGCCTGAAGGTACCACGTTCATCTGTACAAACAATAGTACGCAAGTATTAACACCATGGGACCATGCTGCCGTCATACTGCTCAGGAAGGTGATGTGTTCTGTCTCCTAGAGATTAACGTACTTTGGTGCGAAAAGTGCAAATCAATCCCAGAACAACTGCAAAGGACCTTGTGAAGATGCTGGAGGAAACAGGTACAAAAGTATCTATTTCCACAGTAAAACAAGTCCTATATTTACATTTTAGCAGACGCTCTTATCCAGAGCGACTTACAGTTAGTGAGTGCATACATTTTTCATACTGGCCCCCCGTGGGAATCGAACCCACAACCCTGGCGTTGCAAGCGCCATGCTCTACCAACTGAGGTACAGGAGGCCTATATAAACAGGTATAAATGTATCTATATCCACAGTAAAACGAGTCCTATATCGACATAACCTGAAAGGCTGCTCAGCAAGGAAGAAGCCACTGCTCCAAAACCTCCATAAAAAAGCCAAACTACGGTTTGCAACTGCACATTGGGACAAAGATCGTACTTTTTTGAGAAATGTCCTCTGGTCTGATGAAACAAAAATATAACTGTTTGGCCATAATGACCATCGTTATGTTTGGAGGAAAAAGGGGGATGCTTGCAAGCCGAAGAACACCATCCCAACCATGAAGCACGGGGGTGGCATTATCATGCTGTGGGGATGCTTTGCTGCAGGAGGGCCTGGTGCACTTCACAAAATAGATGGCATCATGAGGAAGGAAAATATTATGTGGATATATTGAAGCAACATCTCAAGACATTAGTCAGGAAGTTAAAGCTTGGTCGCAAATGGGTCTTCCAAATGGAAAATGACCCCAAGCATACTTCCAAAGTTGTGGCAAAATGGCTTAAGGACAACAAAGTCAAGGTATTGGAGTGGCCATCACAAAGCCCTGACCTCAATCCTATAGAAAATGTGTGGGCAGGAATGAAAAAGCGTGTGCGAGCAAGGAGGCTTACCAACCTGACTCAGTTACACCAGCTCTGTCAGGAGGAATGGGCCAAAATTCACCCAAATTATTGTGGGAAGCTTGTGGATGGCTACCCGAAACGTTTGACCCAAGTTAAACAATTTAAAGGCAATGCTACCAAATACTAATTGAGTGTATATAAACTTCTGACCCACTGGGAATGTGATGAAAGAAATAAAAGCTGAAATAAATCATTCTCTCTACTATTATTCTGACATTTCACATTCTTAAAATAAAGTGGTGATCCTAACTGACCTAAGACAGGGAATCTTTACTACGATTAAATGTCAGGAATGATGAAAAACTGATTTTGAATGTATTTGGTTAAGGTGTATGTAAACTTCCGACTTCAACTGTATATACATTTATGAATAGATATTCCAGGTTTCAGGACTCTGATGTATCTGAAAATGTTGAACAAACATATAGCAGTGTGATTTTAATAGGATTTTATTCTCGCAGGCTGTCAGGCTGTCTAGTCACAGACGGAGGCTGTGCTTCTCTGGTCTCAGCTCTGAAGTCAAACCCCTCACACCTGAGAGAGCTGGACCTGAGTAACAATCACCCAGGAGACTCAGGATTCAGACTGCTCTCTGCTGTACTGGGGGATCCACACTGTAAACTGGAGACTCTGAGGTCAGTATTCCTGTAGTTGGTCAACAAGTGATAACTGTTCACCAGATCCACATGTGTTTACCAGGCACACATAGTCCACACCATATGTGTTTGGACAGTGAAGCTTACAGTTTTAAATTTGGTGCTATGCTCCATCATTTTGGATTTCAGATAGAATGTTTCATATTAGGTGACAGTATATAATGTCACCTTTTATTTGATGATATTTTCATACATATCTGTGTTACTGTTTAAAAATGAAATAACTTTATGTATCTAGTTCTCCCATTTGAAAAAGTCGTAATAATTTGGACATATTCACTTATATTTTATTAAAGTAGTCATAAGTTTAGTATTTGGTCCCATATTCCTTTCCCACAGTGATTACATCAAGCCTTTGATTCTACAAACTTGTTGAATGCATTTGCAGTTTCTCTTGGTTGTGTTTTGGATGATGTTTTTCCCAATATAAACTGAATGGTGAATAATGTCCTGTCATTTTGGAGTCACTTCACTTGTATTGTCAGTAAGAATAGAAGATGTTTCTGAACACTTCTACATTCATGTGGATGCTACTATGATTATGAATAATCATGAATGAATTGTGAATGATGATGAATGAGAAAGTTACAGAGGCACAAGGATCATACCCCCTCTGTTATTGGTAATGGTGAGAGGTTAGCATGTTTTGTTGTAGCCTCTGTAACTTTCTCATTCATTATTATTCATGATTCATTCATGATTTTTCTTAATCATGGCATTATCAGGATTGATTTAGTAGTGTTTAGAAACATGTTATCTACTCACTTAGACAGAAAATTACTCTAGTCATCATCCACCATTCAGTTACTATTGGACAAAATATAACCCAAAACAAACTGCAAATGCAACCAATGAGTTTGGGACCAAATACTATATTTTTGACTACTTTAATACACTATAAGTGAATTGGTCCGAATACTTATAACTTCTTCAAATAGGGGGACTAGACACATAAAGTGCTTTCATTTCTAAACGGTGAAACAGATATGTATGAACATACCCTCAAATAAAAGGTGACATTATATCCTGTCACCTCATATGAAACATTTGATCTCAAATCCAAACTGCTGGAGTACAGAGACACATGTAAAATGTTATCTTCAATGTCAAAATAGATATGGTGTGGAATTTATACCCATAAGTGTAAAATGTCTTAATTCTCAGCACTTATCCGACCAATTTTCTTCTCTGAGACACTTTGTGGATATGGGCCCAGATCTCAAAATATTTTTACAAAAAAACGTAGAATGTTTGCTTTACATAATTTAATAAATGAATATTATTTATGTAAGCCACTGTAAAGACTTGGGTTAGTTTATTGTGTGGCACTGCTCATGTCCGCGTTCTGGAACTGTCCGCGTCCCCGTACAGAACTGTCCGCGTCCACGTACGGTTTGGCGCCAAGCATATCGTCCAGTTACACGAAGAGTGGGCTGAGGTGATGTTGGGGAACAACGACGGAGTTCGTTACAGTGTTGAGACACCGAAGTTTATTGTTCAATTAGCTTTTGGTCAGTGACAGTATGAGTGTAGCCAGATCCTTTTCACTCGCTATCCTTGTTTCATCTTGTGGTTCACCGGATTCTTCATCATCCTCGAGGGACAGACGAACGACCTGCTAGTTAGCCAAGCTAGTCGGTACAGCTAGCTAAGCTAGCTACTCTACCAGCAGCATCCTAGTTATCCTAGCTACCACTACATCATCACCGGCTGCCTGCATTTCTTGTGGACCGATGGAGCTCCCTGGTTGTTTCTTCCACCTGTTAAATACCGTGGAGGGCTTCTCCCTCTCTCGTTGACGGATGCTGGCTACCTACCATCCCTCTGTCCGGTTATCCTCTCTTCACTAGATGGACGGTAACTTTAGTGTTTAACCCCTCTGTGTCCAAGGACCAAACTTTTGAAAATAATTTTTTTAACGCTTTTTTTCTGAGAAAAACTAGTTCATTGCATTCGCCATGGAGGCCAGTTTCATAATATTACCTTCTGTCCCTGGTTATGAAGTAATCGCGAAAAAAAAGGCCTTATGTTTGGGTATTTTTCACCCTGCCAGCTCCTATTAGTTCTATTGAGCTCCGTGACACCGACTCGCCTTCAGAACGTTCTATTCCCAGCCCATTGTTCTGCGTCACAATGCCAGCTTCACTATTGTTATCAATGAGACCTGCCTGCGTTAACCCTGTAGGTTTACCTCAGGTAACTTATTATTAACAAGGTTATGGCTACTTGGTGAGCGTTAACCCTGTAGGTTTACCTCAGGTAACTTATTATTAACAAGGTTATGGCTACTTGGTGAGCGTTAACCCTGTAGGTTAACCTCAAGTAACTTATTATTAACAAGGTTACGGCTACTTGGTGAGCGTTAACCCTGTAGGTTAACCTCAAGTAACTTATTATTAACAAGGTTACGGCTACTTGGTGAGCGTTAACCCTGTAGGTTTACCTCAGGTAACTTATTATTAACAAGGTTACGGTTAACCCTGTAGGTTTACCTCAGGTAACTTATTATTAACAAGGTTACGGCTACTTGGTGAGCGTTAACCCTGTAAGTTTACCTCAGGTAACTTATTATTAACAAGATCACGGCTACTTGGTGAGTGTTAACCCTGTAGGTTTACCTCAGGTAACTTATTATTACCAAGGTTACAGCTACTTGGTGAGCGTTAACCCTGTAGGTTTACCTCAGGTAACTTATTATTACCAAGGTTACGGCTACTTGGTGAGCGTTAACCCTGTAGGTTTACCTCAAGTAACTTATGATTAACAAGGTTACGGCTACTTGGTGAGCATTGACCCTGTAGGTTTACCTCAGGTAACTTATTATTAACAAGGTTACAGCTACTTGGTGAGCGTTAACCCTGTATGTTTACCTCAGGTAACTTATTATTAACAAGGTTACGGCTACTTGGTGAGCGTTAACCCTGTAGGTTTACCTCAGGTAACTTATTATTAACAAGGTTACGGCTACTTGGTGAGCGTTAACCCTGTATGTTTACCTCAGGTAACTTATTATTAACAAGGTTACGGCTACTTGGTGAGCGTTAACCCTGTAGGTTTACCTCAGGTAACTTATTATTAACAAGGTTACGGCTACTTGGTGAGCGTGCACACTGTTCACCTGAGTACATGTTGTGGTCACCAATAGTGAGGTGAGACACAGTTTAAGAAGCGATGGCTGGCGGATATCCATCAAATATTAAAAATGTTTTGGTCATGGTTAACCATATTTGTTTTAAGAAAGAAGTGTACAATCTAAACAAAACGCATGTCCCTGTCCTCTTTTTCAAGATGTGGTCGATTTAAACAGCCAGAAGACATTTCTTAATTAAGAAATAACAATTTATTTGACGACTTGTTGTTTCTAAATGACTGCTGGGTAATTTGAAATGCATCTAAATATTCGTTCATAGGCATCAAATTGATGCAATGCTGCGCAGGTTCACTGAGTTGCAAACCAAATGGATATAATGGGGTGATTGTTGTCTAATCGGGTGGTCTAGCGAATGGATTTGTAGATCTGATGCAGTTGCTACCTCAGATTATGAGCCTAGCAAGTCTCATGAATGAGTTATGTAGTACCCACAGATGGCCACAGGGAGGCTCAAGAGAGCCATAAACCCATACTGTTTTTTGCCATAAGAACCATAAACCTAACATTCATTCAAATGTATTTATAATGCACTCACTGTTCACCTCGTTGTGGTCATTATTGTCGGCAAGGAATATGGGACCAAATACTAAACATTTGACTACTTTAAAACACAATAAGTGAATTGGTCAGAATACTTATGACTTCTTCAAATAGGGGGACTAGATACATAAAGTGAATTTATTTTTCTAAATGGTGAAACAGATATGTATGAAAATACCCTCAAATAAAAGGTGACATTATATACTGTCACCTCATATGAAACATTTGTTTTAAAATCCAAAATGCTGGAGTACAGAGCCACATTTCAAATGTTAGCTTAACTGTCAAAATAGATATGGTGTGGACTGTATACTCAATACAATCTAAATCTGAAACCTCACTGTCTGTCTTTTGACTGATACTGCTTTTTAAACTGCTCTGGTCAGTCTACTCAAATATTTGTACTATACATGTTTCTGTCTACACACAATATTATGATAATTTCTAATAATGATACATTCATTTATGAATAGATATGGCAGGTTTCAGGACTCTGATGTATCTGAATATGTTGAAAAAATATACTGCCACTATTTTCACCACCAACGAATAGCAGTGTGGTTTTAATATGATTTGACTCTTTGCAGGCTGTCAGGCTGTCTAGTCACAGAGGAAGGCTGTGCTTCTCTGGTCTCAGCTCTGAAGTCAAACCCCTCACACCTGAGAGAGCTGGACCTGAGCTACAATCACCCAGGAGACTCAGGAGTCAGACTGCTCTCTGCTGGACTGAAGGATCCACACTGCAGACTGGAGAAACTCAAGTATGTAGAGGGTTTATGTCAATGTTCATATCAGACATGTTGGAGTTATCAGGCTAGTTAAGACAAACATTCTGACCACCACTTGGACTAAGTTATATAAAGACTGTGTTTGTGTGTGTGTGTGTGTGTGTGTGTGTCCAGTGTGTGTGTGTGTTTTATTTGTGTCCCTGAAATAAAAGGTGACAATATATACTGTCACCACATATGAAACATTTGGTCTCAAATCCTAAATGTATAGAGCCACATTTAAAATGTTAGCTTCACTGTCAAAATAGATATGGTGTGGACTGGATACTGAATACAATCTAAATATGATACCTCACTGTCTGTCTTTTGACTGATACTGCTTTTTAAACTGCTCTGGTCAATCTACTCAAATATTTGTACTATACATGTTTCTGTCTACAAGAAACATTATGATAATTTGTCATTTCAAGTAATGAAACATTCATTCATTTATGAATAGATATGTTAAGTTTCAGGACACTGATATATCTGAAAATGTTGAAAAAATATACTGCCACTAATTTCACCACCAAAGAATATCAGTGTGATTTTACTTGATGATTGTACTTTTGCAGGCTGTCAGGCTGTCTAGTCACAGAGGAAGGCTGTGCTTCTCTGGTCTCAGCTCTGAAGTCAAACCCCTCACACCTGAGAGAGCTGGATCTGAGTAACAATGACCTGAAGGATTCAGCAGTGAAGCTGCTCTCTGCTGGACTGGGGAATCCCCACTGTAAACTGGAGACTCTGAGGTCAGTATTCCTGTAGTTGGTCAACAAGTGATAACTGTTCACCAAATCCACATGTGTTTACCAGGAACACATAGTCCACACCATATGTGTTTGGACAGTGAAGCTTACAGTTTTACATTTGGTGCTATGCTCCAGCATTTTGGATTTGAGATATAATCTTTCATATTAGGTGACAGTACAGAATGTCACCTTTTATTTGAGGATATTTTCATACATATCTGTGTTACTTTTTAGAAATGAAAGCACTTTTTGTATCTAGTTCTCCCATTTGAAAAAGTCTTAATAATTTGGACATATTCACATATATTGTATTAAAGTAGTCATAAGTTTAGTATTTGGTCCCATATTCCTTACCTGCAGTGATTACATCAAGCTTGTGATTCTATAAACTTGTTGAATACATTTGCAGTTTGTTTTGGTTCACACACACTGGACACACTCACACACTGGACACACTCACACACTGGACACACACACACTGGACACACTCACACACTGGACACACACTGGACACACACACACACTGGACACACACACACTGGACACACACACACACTTGACACACACTGGACACACACGCACACACATTTGACACACAAACTGGACACCCACTCAACCTGGACACACACACACACACACACACACACTGGACACACACACACACACTGGACACACTCACACTGGACAAACAAACACACACTAGGATTAATTTAGTCAAAAGTTTAGTATTTGGTCCCATATTCCTTACCCACAGTGATTACATCAAGCTTGTGATTCTACAAACTTGTTTAATGCATTTGCAGTTTGTCTTGGTTGTGTTTTGGATGATGTTTTTCCCAATAGAAACTGAATGGTGAATAATGTCCTGTCATTTTGGAGTCACTTCACTTGTATTGTCAGTAAGAATAGAAGATGTTTCTGAACACTTCTACATTCATGTGGATGCTACTATGATTATGAATAATCATGAATAAATCGTGAGTGATGATGAATGAGAAAGTTACAGAGGAACAAGGATCATACCCCCTCTGTTATTGGTAATGGTGAGAGGTTAGGATGTTTTGTTGTTGCCTCTGTAACTTTCTCACTCATTATTATTCATGATTCATTCATGATTTTTCTTTATCATGGCATCATCAGGATTAATTTAGTAGTGTTTAGAAACATGTTATCTACTCACTTAGACAGAAAATTACTCCAGTCATCATCCACCATTCAGTTACTATCGGGCAAAACATAACCCAAAACACAACCAAAACAAACTGCAAATGCAACCAACGAGTTTGAGACCAAATACTCAACTTTTGGCTACTTTAATACACTATAAGTGAATTGGTCAGAATACGTTTGACTTCTTCAAATGGGGGGACTAGATACATAAAGTGCTTTCATTTATAAACGGTGAAACAGATATGAATGAAAATATCCTCTTTTAAAAGGTGACATTATATACTGTCACCTCATATGAAACATTTGATCTCAAATCCAAAATGCTGGAGTACAGAGCCACATTTAAAATGTTAGCTTCACTGTCAAAATAGATATGGTGTGGACTGTATACTCAATACAATATAAATATGATACCTCACTGTCTGTCTTTTGACTGATACTGCTTTTTAAACTGCTCTGGTCAGTCTACTCAAATATTTGTACCATACATGTTTCTCTCTACACACAATATTATGATTTTTTCTAATAATAATATATATATGGCAGGTTTCAGGACACTGGTATAAATGAAAATGTTGAAAAAATAAACTGCCACTATTTTCACCTCCAAAGACTAGCAGTGTGGTTTTAATATAATTATTTGCAGGCTGTCAGGCTGTCTAGTCACAGAGGAAGGCTGTGCTTCTCTGGTCTCAGCTCTGAAGTCAAACCCCTCACACCTGAGAGAGCTGGATCTGAGTAACAATGACCTGAAGGATTCAGGAGTGAAGCTGCTCTCTGCTGGACTGGGGAATCCCCACTGTAAACTGGAGACTCTGAGGTCAGTGTTCCTGTAGTGGTCAACAAGTGATAACTGTTCACCAGATCCACATGTGTTTACCAGGCACACATAGTCCACATCATATGTGTTTGAACAGTGAAGCTTACAGTTTTACATTTGGTGCTATGCTCCATCATTTTGGATTTGAGATAGAATGTTTCATATTAGGTGACTGCATATAATGTCACCTTTTATTTGAGAGCATTTTCATACATATCTGTGTTACTGTTTACAAATGAAAACACTTTATGTGTCTAGTTCTTCCATTTGAAAAAGTCATAATAATTTGGACATACTCACTTATATTGTATTAAAGTAGTCATAAGTTTAGTATTTGGTCCCATATTCTTTGCCTACAGTGATAACATCAAGCTTGTGATTCTACAAACTTGTTGAATGCATTTGCAGTTTGTCTTGGTTGTGTTTTGGATGATGTTTTTCCCAATAGAAACTGAATGGTGAATAATGTCCTTTCATTTTGGAGTCACTTCACTTGTATTGTCAGTAAGAATAGAAGATGTTTCTGAACACTTCTACATTCATGTGGATGCTACCATGATTATGAATAATCATGAATGAATCGTGAATGATGATGAATGAGAAAGTTACAGAGGAACAAGGATCATACCCCCTCTGTTAT
>NW_028161584.1:0-82500 GCF_964263955.1 Coregonus lavaretus | reverse complement strand
GTGGCAGGGCTTGAAAACTATTACAGACTACAAAGGGAAGCACAGCCGCGAGCTGCCCAGTGACACAAGCCTACCAGACGAGCTAAACCACTTCTATGCTCGCTTCGAGGCAAGCAACACTGAAGCATGCATGAGAGCACCAGCTGTTCCGGACGACTATGTGATCACGCTCTCCGTAGCCGATGTGAGTAAGACTTTTAAGCAGGTCAACATTCACAAGGCCGCAGGGCCAGACGGATTACCAGGACGTGTACTCCGAGCATGTGCTGACCAACTGGCAAGTGTCTTCACTGACATTTTCAACATGTCCCTGACTGAGTCTGTAATACCAACATGTTTCAAGCAGACCACTATAGTCCCCGTGCCCAAGAACTCTAAGATAACCTGCCTAAATGACTACCGACCAGTAGCACTGACGTCTGTAGCCATGAAGTGCTTTGAAAGACTGGTCATGGCTCACATCAACAGCATAATCCCAGAAACCCTAGACCCACTCCAATTTGCATACCGCCCCAACAGATCCACAGATGATGCAATCTCTATCGCACTCCACACTGCCCTTTCCCACCTGGACAAGAGGAACACCTACGTGAGAATGCTATTCATTGACTACAGCTCAGCA
The DNA here is from genome assembly GCF_964263955.1 of Coregonus lavaretus. Taxonomy (NCBI): domain Eukaryota; kingdom Metazoa; phylum Chordata; class Actinopteri; order Salmoniformes; family Salmonidae; genus Coregonus; species Coregonus lavaretus. Next base: position 81,878 of record NW_028161584.1, on the reverse strand, counting down.
TTCAACACCATAGTGCCCTCAAAGCTCATCACTAAGCTAAGGATCCTGGGACTAAACACCTCCCTCTGCAACTGGATCCTGGACTTCCTGACGGGCCGCCCCCAGGTGGTAAGGGTAGGTAACAACACATCTGCCACACTGATCCTCAACACGGGGGCCCCTCAGGGGTGCGTGCTCAGTCCCCTCCTGTACTCTCTGTTCACCCATGACTGCATGGCCAGGCACGACTCCAACACCATCATTAAGTTTGCCGACGACACAACAGTGGTAGGCCTGATCACCGACAACGATGAGACAGCCTATAGGGAGGAGGTCAGAGATCTGGCCGTGTGGTGCCAGGACAACAACCTCTCCCTCAACGTGACCAAGACAAAGGAGATGATTGTGGACTACAGGAAAAAAAAGAGGACTGAGCACGCCCCCATTCTCATCGACGGGGCTGTAGTGGAACAGGTTGAGAGCTTCAAGTTCCTTGGTGTCCACATCACCAACGAACTATCATGGTCCAAACACACCAAGACAGTCGTGAAGAGGGCACGACAAAGCCTATTCCCCCTCAGGAGACTAAAAAGATTTGGCATGGGTCCTCAGATCCTCAAAAAATTCTACAGCTGCACCATCGAGAGCATCCTGACTGGTTGCATCACCGCCTGGTATGGCAACTGCTTGGCCTCTGACCGCAAGGCACTACAGAGGGTAGTGCGTACGGCCCAGTACATCACTGGGGCAAAGCTCCCTTCCATCCAGGACCTCTATACCAGGCGGTGTCAGAGGAAGGCCCTCAAAATTGTCAAAGACTCCAGTCACCCTAGTCATAGACTGTTCTCTCTGCTACCGCACGGCAAGCGGTACCGGAGTGCCAAGTCTAGGTCCAAAAGACTTCTCAACAGCTTCTACCCCCAAGCCATAAGACTCCTGAACAGCTAATCATGGCTACCCGGACTATTTGCACTGCCCCCCCACCCCCTCCTTTTTACGCTGCTGCTACTCTGTTAAGTATTTATGCATAGTCACTTTAACTCTACCCACATGTACATATTACCTCAACTACCTCAACTAGCCGGTGCCCCCGCACATTGACTATGCAACGGTACCCCCCTGTATATATAGCCTCCCTACTGTCACTTTATTTTTACTTCTGCTCTTTTTTTCTCAACACTTTTTTGTTGTTGTTTTATTCTTACTTTTTTGTTTAAAATAAATGCACTGTTAAGGGCTGTAAGTAAGCATTTCACAGTAATGTCTGCACCTGTTGTATTCGGCGCATGTGACCAATAAAATTTGATTTGATTTGATAGACACACACACTGGATACACACACACACACTGTACACACACACTGAACACACACACACACACACTGGGCACACACACTAGACACACACACACACACACTGGACACACACACACTGGACACACACAAACACCCAATGGACACACACCACACACACACTGGACTCACACACACACACTGGAGACACACACACACACACACACACACACTGGACACACACACGGACAAACATTTTTACCACCTCTTGGACAAAGTTATATGTTGACCATGTGACTGTGTGTGTGTGTGTGTGTGTGTGTGTGTGTGTGTGTGTGTGTGTGTGTGTGTGTGTGTGTGTGTGTGTGTGTGTGTGTGTGAGTTCAGGTGTATCCCTCAATGACTGTCTGTTCTTCTGCTTACCGCTACAGTGTGGAACATGGTGGAGAGAACACAATGAAACCTGGACTTAGAAAATGTGAGTGTTGACTGCTGTGAAGAATATGACTAAGAATAAGTCTTAATTCAAGTGAAGTCAAAGTCAAAGACCACCATCATTACTTACTTGGTCATATTAAATATCAGCTGTAGCTCTACAGAAGCACAAATCAGGGACACCAAAGTTTACAAAGAGTTGTTTTGACAATGTGTGTGTCTGTGTATGTGTGTGTGTGGCGTGTTCGTGTTACTTTAGAAATGTGTGTATGTTCAGTGTGTGTGTGTGTTCAGGATGATGATGATTTGTAATATTGTGTGTGTGTGTGTGTGTTCAGGATGTGTGTGTAATTAATGGGAATAAGTGTGTTTTATATTACCATACAGTATAACATATGATCATTGAACAAGTCTCAAGTTACCTTAACTTCTCCTTTTGATACCTAGAAACATCTACATTAAATGAATTAGTGAAAAGTGAGTTAACATTCTAATGTGAATGATGATGATTTGTAATATTGTGTCTGGTTTCATCCATCAGATGCCTGTGATCTCACACTGGACCTAAACACAGTAAACAGACGCCTCTCTCTGTCTGAGGAGAACAGAAAGGTGACATGTGGGGAAGAGGAGCAGCTGTATCCTGATCACCCAGAGAGATTTGAGGACTGGCCTCAGGTGCTGTGTAGAGAGGGTCTGACTGGACGCTGTTACTGGGAGGTAGAGTGGAGTGGGGGAGGGGCTGATATAGGAGTGGCATATAAAGGAATCAGAAGGAGAGGAGGGGCTATTGACTGTAGGATTGGATGGAATGACAAGTCCTGGTGTCTGGACTGCTCTGGCAACAGTTACTCTGCCTGTCACAATAATAAGTCCACTCCCATAGACGTCCCCTCCTCCAGCTCCCACAGAGTAGGAGTGTATCTGGACTGGCCAGCCGACACTCTGTCCTTCTACAGAGTCTCCTCTGACACACTGACCCACCTGAACACATTCCACTCCACGTTCACTGGGCCCCTCTATCCAGGGTTTTGGGTTCATGGTGACTCGTCAGTGTCCCTGTAAATAATAACCATGGTAACAATCATTCACTCACACACACTGGACACACACACACACACTGGACACACACACAAGCTGGACACACACACACACTGGACACACACACACACACTGACACACTGGACACACACACACACACACTGACACACTGGACACACACACACACTGGACACACACACACACACACACACACACACACACACACTAGACACACACACACACACACACTGGACACACACACACACACTGACACACTGGACACACACACACACTGGACACACACACTGGACACACACACACACATACATACTGAACACACACACTGGACACACACACTGACACACACTGGACACACAAACACACTTGATACACACACACTGTACACACTGTACACACACACACACTGAACAAACACACTGAACACACACACACCGGACAAACGCACACTGGACACACACACACACACACACACACACACACACACACACACACTGGACAAACACACACACACTGGACAAACACACCCACACACTGGACACTGTACACACACAAACACATTAGACACACACACACACACACACACACACACACACACACTGGACACACACAAAACACTGGACACACACACACACACACACTGAACAAACACACTGAACACACACACACCGGACAAACACACACTGGACACACACACACACACAGGACACACATACATTGATCATACACACACTGGACACACACTGGACAAACACACCCACACACTGGACACTGGACACACACACTCTGGACACACACACACACTGGACACACACACACACACTGAACACACACACACTGGACACACACACTGGACACACACACACACACACAGAGGACACACACACACTGGACACACACACTGGACACACACACACACACACACTGGACAAACACACACACACACACACACACACAGGACACACACACACACACACACTGGACACACACAAACACACACACACACACTCACACACACTGTACACACACACACACACACAGGAAACACACACAGGACACACACACACACTGGACACACACACACACACACTGAACACACACTGACACTGAACACACACACATTGAACACACACACACACACAGGACACACACACACACACACACACTGGACAAACACACACTGGACACACATACATACACTGGACACACACACACACTGGACACACACACTGAACACAACCAGCCAGGTCTGAGCCATGATCAGAATGTGTCTCTGTGTCTATTTCCAGCCCTGCCATTTCTACCTGTCCTGATCTAGTGTTTCACCCCTGACCTCCTCACACCGTCTCACTGTCCATGTCTGCTTTTAGCTCCCACCTCTACTTCACTGTGTTATAATGGACCTTATGCTTGTTATATCACCTCTGGAACCAGTTATCAAACATACTGACCTTTCTGACCCTATCCCATGGCCCTACTTTCTACAACTGAACATTAAAATTCCTCTATGAGTTTTGTTTAGTGTCCATTTACTTATCTATGTATTTGTTGTATATTGGGGTTGTGCTGCAGAGCATCATGGGGGTTTGTATGTGTTGAGATGATCACGTTCCAGATAAATGGTTGAACTGATTCCTGTCTCCTGTCTCATCATTATTGAATTGTTATACAGACGTGGTTATGAAACCCACCAGACATAACAAAAGATTGGTGATGAGTAAGTCTGAATCTACAGGAACTATTCTGTCTGGAAGAAGTGGGTTTTTACAACTGTTTAAAACTGTTATTTCTGTGGTACAGTCTAGGCTAATGTTAGCACAGTGTATTGATAGCAGAGGCAAGTGCATAGTCCAGCTAGCTAAGAAAGAGAGTTAACCAGGGGTTTAAAGTACTTAAGTAAAAATACTTTAAAGTACCTCTTTAGGTTCAGGTTCCACAGGAGACATCAGGAAGAGGGAGAATCAGTAACAATGTTTGCTGCTGCATTAAAGAAACTACCAGAACACTGAGTTTAATGCTGTTCTAAATGACATCATTAGAGACAGACTAGTATGTGGGCTACGGAGTGAAGCTACACAAAAGAGACTGTTGACTGAAAGTCATCTGACCTTGGCAAAGGACATTGAAATCAGTGTGTCCATGGAACTAGCTGCTAAAGAGGCTCACCAGTTGAGTTCATCAGGAACTTAGTGGGTTCATCTAACAATCCTAATCATCAGCTGATACATTGTAATCTCATACACAGGCTAAACCTTCCACCTAGAAAACATAATTTAATAGAAATCCCAACCGCTCCTCTGTATGATCTATGTAATCAAGGTGCCTTGGGCTCCTTTAATTATATGTACTGGGAGTGACCAGGGGACATGGTTTGGAAAGAGGTATCCTCGTACCTTGTTCCCCCAAACTGTTATTACTGAATGATAATTCACCACTGTCATTACAGCAAAGACGTATAATGTTGTCAGGTTGGACAGCAGCTAAAAAGATGTTGGAACTAAGATGGCAACCACCACACCTCATTGGATCAGCACTTTTATAGATATCATTTATTTAGAACTATCCACTGCTAGGATCCATGGGGCTAGCCAAACAACACATTTTGTATATGTGGTTTATTATAATTGTATTTATCTGCAATAACTAGTTTCCATAACATACTGAGATATATTTTAACAGTATTGTGTCTCTAGCTGTATAACCATTCCTGCTGCTATTTGTTCTGATATATATTTTAACAGTATTGTGTCTCTAGCTGTATAACCATTCCTGCTGCTATTTGTTCTGATATATATTTTAACAGTATTGTGTCTCTAGCTGTATAACCATTCCTGCTGCTATTTGTTCTGATATATATTTTAACAGTATTGTGTCTCTAGCTGTATAACCATTCCTGCTGCTATTTGTTCTGATATATATTTTAACAGTATTGTGTCTCTAGCTGTATAACCATTCCCGCTGCTATTTGTTCTGATGTATATTTTAACAGTATTGTGTCTCTAGCTGTATAACCATTCCTGCTGCTATTTGTTCTGATATATATTTTAACAGTATTGTGTCTCTAGCTGTATAACCATTCCTGCTGCTATTTGTTCTGATATATATTTTAACAGTATTGTGTCTCTAGCTGTATAACCATTCCTGCTGCTATTTGTTCTGATATATATTTTAACAGTATTGTGTCTCTAGCTGTATAACCATTCCTGCTGCTATTTGTTCTGATATATATTTTAACAGTATTGTGTCTCTAACTGTATAACCATTCCTGCTGCTATTTGTTCTGATATATATTTTAACAGTATTGTGTCTCTAGCTGTATAACCATTCCTGCTGCTATTTGTTCTTGTCTGTGTTCCTTTCAAATAAATGAAAAGTTGATCACAGAGTTTCAACTGAAAATCAGAGACCAGGAAATCAAGTCACAAGCTTCCACTGTGGCAAGGTGGGACATCAAGTATCAACATGCTGGTGGAAGGACATGGATTGTCCAGCCTGTGGTAAAAAGGGTAACATTGAAGAAGTCTCCAGAAACAAAAAGAGAACAGAGAAATCACAAAAACGGGAAACAAGAAACAGGCATTCCAACGAAAGACACATAGACATGTTCACACTGTTGAGTAAGAGAACACTGAGGTGAGTGACTCATCAGACCAGGAAGTCACACTGAAAATCCTGACTTTTTCCTGGCGGGCCGCACGGCTACTATGTCTCCCCCTTGCTAGAGGGACAGCTGGTTAGTATGGAGATTAACACAGGGACAGCTAGTTAGTATGGAGATTAACACAGGGCCAGCTGGTTAGTATGGAGATTAACACAGGGACAGCTGGTTAGTATGGAGATTAACACAGGGACAGCTGGTTAGTATGGAGATTAACACAGGGACAGCTGGTTAGTATGGAGATTGACACAGGGACAGCTGGTGAGTATGGAGATTGACACAGGGACAGCTGGTGCGTATGGAGATTAACACAGGGACAGCTGGTTAGTATGGAGATTAACACAGGGACAGCTGGTGAGTATGGAGATTGACACAGGGACAGCTGGTTAGTATGGAGATTAACACAGGGACAGCTGGTGAGTTTGGAGATTGACACAGGGACAGCTGGTGTATATGGAGATTAACACAGGGACAGCTGGTTAGTATGGAGATTGACACAGGGGCAGCTGTATCTCTTGTGTCAGAAAAAAGACACTGAAACACCTTCCACTTAAAAGACTTACACAGGTGATTATGTCGCTGTGAGAGACATCACTGATGTGACAGTTCAGGTAAACAGTCAAACTGAAAAGCTGCCACTCTATGTTGTGAAAGGAGACTATGCATCACTACTGGGATGTTCATAGTTGGAGAAAATCACACTGGACTGGCCATCAGTGCATACAATGACACATGGAGACACAGACCTACCTGCCATCTTAAAGAAACATGGAGAAGTATTTAATGGACAGCTGGGTAGTATGAACAACATTACAGGGAAGCTTAGCATTAAGCCAGACAGCAAACCAACATTTCTGATAGCAGGACCTGTACCTTATGCTATCAGACCAGAAGTCAAGGCTGACTTGGATGCTTTAGTCAAGAACAAAGTACTGGAGCCGGTCAGCATGAGTGAATGCATGAGCAACACCCATCTACCAGTCCTTAACACTAGAACCGCCTGTTCTTTCAGCATATAAGAACCCGCTAGAGAAAGTTACCAGGCGTCCACTTTAGCATATGCATCAGATGCATATCAACCAGCAAGGTGCAAGGTGTGCAAACATGGTTGATAAATAAATGCTTGATAAATAGTGCATCATATATTGTAAATTATTTATTGCATGAAGAAATATTAGTGAAAATATATCAATAAAATAACAACAATAGTTAATTCTACAAAGTAAAAATAAACTTGGCCTATATCCTATTTCTGTTTCCCTTACAATAAAAACATTACAGTATAATCCATCTGATCAACTTTATTTGTAGATTCAATTAGTAATGGAGTTATAGTACTTAATAAAGTCCATTTACAGTTTATTTTGACAAAGTACAAACAAAAAATATAATAATAATAATAATAATAATAATAATAATAATAAAACTAGCCAGGTGTTCAGGTGAAATGATTTGCTGTATTCCTAAACAAAAGCACCAGTGCATTAACAATTGTAAAGGATTAATTGCATAAATACATTTTTGTGGAAATATATTTATGACAAGATGTAAAAACAATAATGTGTTGATTGTATCAGACACTGTACCGCGCCTTTACACATGAATCAATCACATCTTCTCTTAATGTTTCGGGTCCACAAACAAATCAAATCGGTTGCCCTGCACACAGTTTTCATGGGCCTTGTTTGGTGTGCACCTGCCGACTTGACATTGTGTATTTTTCCCCAGTGGGAGCTGTGGTGCTTGGGGAAGAGGGAGAACAGGACCTGCTGTCTTGACATTGTGTATTTTTCCCCAGTGGGAGCTGTGGTTCTTGGGGAAGAGGGAGAACAGGACCTGCTGTCTTGACATTGTGTCTTTTTCCCCAGTGGGAGCTGTGGTGCTTGGGGAAGAGGGAGAACAGGACCTGCTGTCTTGACATTGTGTCTTTTTCCCCAGTGGGAGCTGTGGTTCTTGGGGAAGAGGGAGAACAGGACCTGCTGTCTTGGCGGCCTGCTTGGTGACTGTAGCTTCTTTCTCTGTGTTCATGTGGTTCTCACCAAGCTCACATGCCAGATCCATGATGAAATGTCTCCTGCTGACTGTCTTGTCAAGCCATCTAATAGTAACAATATGAATGTAATATAATAAAAGGGGATACTATTTGGTGTTTGGCAGATGGGAAGGCTATCTGTATATGGTAGAGATACTGTATATACCTTTGTGTGATTGTAGTCTGTCACTGTCTCCGGTTTCTTCTTCTGGTCACTGCCGGTGGCAACAGTGGGGTGCATGGTGCTGAGGAAGCTAACACTTATTTATTTTACATCTGAACACCGTGAGTGTTGCTTTACCACTCTCCATCACACCGTGAGTGTTGCTTTACCACTCTCCATCACACCATGAGTGTTGCTTTACTACTCTCCATCACACCGTGAGTGTTGCTTTACCACTCTCCATCACACCGTGAGTGTTGCTTTACCACTCTCCATCACACTGTGAGTGTTTCTTTACCACTCTCCATCACACCGTGAGTGTTGCTTTACCACTCTCCATCACACCGTGAGTGTTGCTTTACCACTCTCCATCACACGTGAGTGTTGCATTACCACTCTCCATCACACCGTGAGTGTTGCTTTACCACTCTCCATCACACCGTGAGTGTTGCTTTACCACTCTCCATCACACCGTGAGTGTTGCTTTACCACTCTCCATCACACCGTGAGTGTTGCTTTAGTCTTCTTTACGTTCTGTTTCAGCTCAGCCGTCTCCCCACCCTGACAATCAAGTGTTTTATTGGTATATTCCACTAGATGGCAGTAAACACCTGCTGTAAATAGACTTTTCAACAGTACGTGTTCGGTGTCTTGGTCCTGGTGACTCCTGGGCAAAACTGATCCCAGATCAGTACTCCTACTCTTTATGAATACTGCCGCAGGTGACTCCTCATGATGAGGCTCATGATTTATAAGTTATATTCTTTAAGAGTCAATTAATAGCATTAACTGTACTGCTTTGCCATGAACAGATCTGTGAGGTCTTAACTTAAAGGTGCTATATAGACTTTATGGTCATTTTAATGGGGTTGAACATTCATCCCATCAGATTGTGTAAAGGATTTTATGAGTTCAGAAAAATACTGACTTGGAAGCATCTCTCTGACCTCACCCTGCTGAAACACACCCAAGTAAAGACCACATAGCTACAGTTATATGCTTGTCTGGTTTTACCCACTTTTACAGCCAATGTATGGACTGGTATCCATATGAATCAGTGGAATATACAGACTAGTTAACCACCTCCCAATAAGGGTTCAGCAAATCTTTTTTATTGGTCACATACACATATTTAGCAGATGCTATGGAGGGTGTAGTAAAATGCTTGTGTTCCTAGGTCAGTGCAGTAATACCTAACAATACACAACAATACACACAGATCTAAAAAGGAAAACAATGGAATTAAGAAATATAGAAATATTAGGATGACATCAAGCATACAGCACTAAACAGACAGACATCTCAGGACATCAACAACTCCTGGGGGGCATATCAACATTCTACATGGACTTCCTCTCCTTGTCTCCTCTCCTTGTCTCCTCTCCTTCATCTCAACTACATGAGAGAACTGGACAGGTGAAAGCAATGTTTCCACACCTAGTACTATCTTAAGGGTCCAAGACAAATGCGCTGTAAGACGTCGGTACCCAGGTGATAATGTGTCTCTCTCCTCACTGGTTGAATGATGCCAATGGATGAACGGGCGATGGAAACGGATAATGGTGCACGTTACTTTACAATTACATTAGAATGAACTGAACGATGAGGAGGGTGAAGAGGGTGAATTTAATTTAGAACAATGGTGTAATGATGATGAAGAATTGTGGGTGTTGTGGGTGGTCTAATTATTTTTACACATTTTGCCATGTGGTGTAGAGAAAATATTGCAGTTTTAAAGCAAGTATTCTGCAGTTATACACATTTTGTATTGGGGTGGAGAGAAAATGTAGCAATTTTATAACCAATTTCATGCAATTCTACATATTTTGCCATGGGGCAGGGAGAATTATTGCAGTTTTAAAGCAAATGTCCTGCAATTTTACCCATTTTGCCAAGATTGCTTGAGTTATCTTAATTAATTCAGACGATTTTGAGTGTATACTGGCTACGGCATCTCAAAAAGGACAAATAGGACTACTGCCTCTTTTTTCACGATTTTCAAGCGAAGGTCTTTTAAGGTCTTTTTAAGGGAGTATACTAGAACACTCGTTGGGTTTGGCTAGCAGAGTTCAGCGCCAGCCGAACTGAAGCATTATTCATGAGATTGATTCATGAGTTAAAACACGGGTAAGGCCACAATACAGGGTCCCATACAATCAATAAATTACTCTTGTTTTCATATCTTTTTATGGATATCTTTTCACCAATATTTATTTATATAATTCATCCTTTACAATTGTTTCTGCACTATTTATCAAGCTTTGGCACTCATGTTTACAGCAAATAATATGACCGTGAGCCTTGCAGGTTGATATAATTATATTTTACGTTTTACTTTGTAAAAAGAAGCTGTTACTGGACTGTATTACTTACTATAACTCTATTACTAATCACATCTATAAATACTATTTATCAAATGTATTACATTGTCATGTTTTATTGTAAGGGAAACTAAAATATGCTACATGTTTCAGTAGGCCTTTGTAGAATATTATATAACGTCTAATCCTGAATGCTGATTGGTTATAATATAAAACATATCTTTACATGCATTTTATGTACTTCTAAATATACAAATATTCAAAATAAGAAACAAAATATTCTTAAGACATTCAATCAAGCAATATTTTATTTTAGATGGTATTTATTTAGATTGATAACAATCCAGTAGATGAATCTGATGCGTATGCTAAAGGAGATGCCCAACAACGTCCCCTACTGAAGTCTGAACGGTCTATAATGCAGTGCCTTCAGAAAGTCACACCCCTTGAATTTTTCCACATTTTGTTGTTACACAGCCTGAATTAAAAATGGATTAAATTGAGATTTTGTGTCACTGGCCTACACACAATACTCCATAATGTCAAAGTGGAGTAATGTTTTTAGAAATTAATTAAAAATGAAAAGCTGAAATGTCTTGAGTCAACAAGTATTCAACCCCTTTGTTATGGCAAGCCTAAATAAGTTCAGGAGTAAAAATGTGCTTAACAAGACACATAATAAGTTCCATGGACTCACCTGTGTGCAATAATAGTGTTCAACAGGATTTCTGAATGTCAACCTCATCTCTGTATACCACATATAAAAGTATCTGTAAGGTCCCTCAGTCGAGCAGTGAATTTCAAACACAAATTCAACCACAAAGACCAGGGAGGTTATCCAAAGCCTCGCAAAGAAGGGCACCTATTAGTAGATGGGTAAAAATAAAATAAAAAGCAGAATATTCCTTTGAGCGTGGTGAAGTTATTAATTACACTTTGGATGGTGTGTCACTACAAAGATACAGGCGTCCTTCTTAACTCAGTTGCCGGTGAGGAAGGAAACCGCTCAGGGATTTCACCATGAGGCCAATGGTGACTTTAAAACAGTTAGAGTTGAATGGCTGTGATAAGAGAAAACTGAGGATGGATCAACAACATTGTAGTTACTCCATAACACTAACCTAATTGACAGAGTGAAAAGAAGCCTGTACAGAATACATTCGCATTTCAGTCATTTAGCAGACGCTATGGTCCCCCGTGGGAATCAAACCCACAACCCTGGAGTTGCAAGCACCTTGCTCTACCAACTGAGCCACACGGGACACAAATATTACAAAACATGCATCCTGTTTGCAATAAAGCACTAAAGTAAAACTGCTAAAAAATGTGGCAAAGAAATTCACTTTATGTCCTGAATAAAAAGTTGTATGTTTGGGGCAAATCCAACACAACACATCACTGAGTGCCACTGTTTTCTTGGTGGTAGCTGCATCATGTTATGGGTCTGCTTGTCATCGACAAGGACTAGGGAGTTTTGGGGGGATAAAAAGAAACGGAATAGAGCTAAGCACAGGAAAATTCCTAGAGGAAAACCTGGTTCAGACTGCTTTCCTTCCACTGACTCCTCAGGAGAGTTCTGGACTCTGCCAGTGAGGCCACACCACCACAAGAGACTACAGGTGTCCGCCATCTTTAACCCCCCTCCTGCCTGAACGTCTTGTGGACTAGAGTGCCAGTTAACCACCCTCCTGCCTGAACGTCTTGTGGACTAGAGCGCCAGTTAACCCCCCTCCTGCCTGAACGTCTTGTGGACTAGAGCGCCAGTTAACCCCCCTCCTGCCTGAACGTCTTGTGGACTAGAGCGCCAGTTAACCCCCCTCCTGCCTGAACGTCTTGTGGACTAGAGCGCCAGTTAACCCCCCTCCTGCCTGAACGTCTTGAGGACTAGACACTAAAAGCTAAAGTAAAAGCATCTGAAACTTTTGTTGTGTCCGTCACACCCCACTCTTCCCGACACCACCATTCTCTTCTCTAGCAAATAAAACATTTATCTTCTGATTGAAGCTTGTAACGTCAGTACAGTAGCCTCTGCTTCAGAGAGGGAAGGGGCAGGTAGCCTAAACACACCCACTGGTAAAGACTTTCAGCTGGCAGGCAGGGAGCCTAAACACACCCACTGGTAAAGACTTTCAGCTGGCAGGCAGACACTGGAATAAGTTGGAGTGACAGAGTGAGGGCTTTGCATTAGCACTATATAGCGTTTTTTTTGTGTGTGACTCGTAAAATAACACTTTTTAACCAGTTGTTTTTAAAATAACAGTTCTGTTCTGGAACAGTATCGATCACTTTCGTTCTCGGTTCTGTTGATCTTGCTTCCTCTCGACTGCCTTTAACTTTTTAAGACAATTATTTTCATTGTTAGAGCGGCCAATGGAGTATCTGGTCAATAGATCGGTTTTCATCCAATATTCGAAAGGTTTCCATGCGAATATTTTAAAATCTGCATAAAACAATATGCACATTTTCCCTCCAACTGATTTTTTGTGGATAAAAGACTGTACATGATAACGTAATTCCTTTTGTGGTTAAATTCCCATGTACCACATGAAAAACACAAGTTAAATGGGTTTCCATCGCATCTTCAACTCTACTGATGGTTTTGTCACTAAAGCTGTTGCATTATATAACAAATGTGCCCACTCTGGCCATGACACATGCCAACAACTCACAGATACAGTGTGGGTATGGCTATATCGATATTATTTGTATTTCACAAATGGCAGCTAAGCATCGATCATCATGTTAGCTGAATAAGAGCCTTAATATTTATTGGAAAGGAGCATCAAGCTCGTCACCGTGCACTTCCACCAACCTGTGAAGTTCATCATAACTTATTTCATTCCCGAGTCGTAGTGGGAGGACCACGCAACAAATCGCGTGACTCCAAGTTTACTTTGATATGATGGTGATATTGTATTATCAGTGTTTAATTTGATCCGGATCCTGCCGGAACAGGATCCGGGACCTCTCCGTTTTGGACTGTTTCGTTCAGGAACCTATTTGGCCGGATCCGGTACCTCTCCTGGCATGAAAGATAATTGTCACTTTTAGCAATGTAAAAATTCTAATAATCTCTCCCAGAACTCTCTCTGCTCTGACAGACATGAGCCTCCAACTCTCATCTCTCCAGCTTTGCCCATCATTTATAGAGCTACACCAAGGGCTCTGGAGGAGCTGCAGCTCGCCTGATCAATTCAAATACATTTTACAAAGTTATAGAATTACTGCTGTCTGTTCAGAAATAAATTAAATAACTCAGAATAGCCTACTACACCATGAGAAAGCCTAAAATGTAGTCACAGAGGATAAATAGCTTATTTGAAAAAGAACCTAGTCCCCGTGTAGCTCAGTTGGTAGAGCATGGTGTTTACAACGCCAGGGTTTTGGGTTCGATTCCCACGGGGGGCCAGTATGAAAATGTATGCACTCACTAACTGTAAGTCGCTCTGGATAAGAGCGTCTGCTAAATGACTAAAATGTAAATGGAGTGTAGCACAATAACAAGGCATACTGTGGGGAACGCACGGCAAATCTGTCAGAGAAACTGAAACATTTTTAGGACTATAATTTCCTCCTCATATTGTAGCATACAATATGTCTAGACACACCTAGGCATAGGCTATTGATGGATTCAAGGTCGTTTTCATTGATCTCAGATTCTCAGTTTTTCAGTGTCAAAATAGCCTGTCATTTCGATCATTTGTGTGGGATTGCGCTTTCAAGACAAATGGGAACTCTGGAAAAAATGAGGTAGAATCATGACATCTGTGGTCTTCAAATCAGGAAAGTCGGAGCTCTAGAAAGAGGCCAGAATTCCCAGTAGGATGACCGTTTAAAACAAATGTTTCCAGTCGGAGCTCTAGAAAGAGGCCAGAATTCCCAGTAGGATGACCGTTTAAAACAAATGTTTCCAGTCGGAGCTCTAGAAAGAGGCCAGAATTCCCAGTAGGATGACCGTTTAAAACAAATGTTTCCAGTCGGAGCTCTAGAAAGAGGCCAGAATTTCCAGTTGGATGACCGTTTAAAACAAATGTTTCCAGTCGGAGCTCTAGAAAGAGGCCAGAATTCCCAGTTGGATGACCGTTTAAAACAAATGTTTCTAGTCGGAGCTCCGAGGCATTAACGTTAGGTGGTTGGTAGATGCTGTACTTAATTACAGCTACTGATTGCAGTCTGCCACCAAGTTAGCTGGCGTTGGGTAAGTTTGGCTTTATACATAGCTTGGGCTTTGTCGAGTAAGGCTTAAACTATGTATTTAGATTGTAGTTAGGTATTATAGGTAGGCATCGTGGGCTGTATATTATTAGGTATTATAGGTAGGCATCGTGGGCTGTTGTGGGTAGTTGCTGTATGTAGTTATTGTAGGTTACTTTTGTATTCGGCGGTGCCGGGTGTAGCACGAAGCTAGCTAGCTAACTCACCTCCTGGACTAGCTGGCTAGTAGCTATTAGCAACGGTAGCAACTAAATACAATATCCTTTTAGCCAGCTACATTCGTTCGCAGCGACGCCGTTTTTCAAACAAAGTCAACACAGCAGCCATTGCTAGCTAGCCAACACTACCAGCTGGCTGTACTGTGGTAGCTAAATACAATATATTTGTGCTAGCTAGCCAACGTTTAATCATTGCTGCGTTATGCAATGTGTTTAGTGTGTTAACACACTATTGGTAGTTTGTTGTAAACAAGTATTAGTGCTAAACTGTGTGTTATTGGATGCCAGCATGCTAGTTAGCTATGGCGTCATAGTTAGCTAGCTGAACAAAGTAAGTTGAGTCTAGTCCTTGAAACATTGAACCGCTGTAGTTTACATCAATTCTAATTTCTAAAGTGGAAGTTGGGAGAGTTTTATTCGGGTGGTTCAGTGAAACAATTATAGTTTCTGAGGTGGAAGTTGGGAGAGTTATATTTTTTTGGTGGGGGAGGCCTTGCTCTCTCCTTTCCCAGATGTTTAGTTCATTTCATTCCGATCTCCTCTGCATTATTGTAGCCATCTGCTACAGCCTGTCAACTATGCCTCTGCCTATCCCTGTTCTCTCCTCTCCGCACAGGCTACACAAACGCCTCACACCGCGTGGCTGCTGCCTCTCTAACCTGGTGGTCCCTGCACGCACCACACTCCTGGAGTTCCAGGTCTCAGGCAGCCTCTGGAACTGCCGTTCTGCTGCCAACAAGGCTGACTTCATCCCAGCCTATGCTACCCTCCAGTCCCTCGACTTCCTGGCGCTGACGGAAACATGAATTACCACTGAAAACACTGCTACTCCTACTGCTCTCTCCTTGTCTGACCATGTGTTCTCGCATACCCCGAGAGCATCTGGTCAGAGGGGTGGTGGCACAGGAATCCTCATCTCTCCCAAGTGGTCATTCTCAATTTTTCCCCTAACCCATCTGTCTATCTCCTCATTTGAATTCCAAGCTGTCACAGTCACTAGCCCATTTAAGCTTAATATCCTTGTCATCTATCGCCCTCCAGGTTCCCTTGGAGAGTTCATCAATGAGCTTGACGCCTTGATAAGTTCCTTTCCTGAGGATGGCTCACCCTTCACAGTTTTGGGGGATTTCAACCTCCCTACGTCTACATTTGACTCATTTCTCTCTGCCTCCTTCTTTCCACTCCTCTCCTCTTTTGACCTCACCCTCTCACCGTCCCCCCCTACTCACAAGGCAGGCAATACGCTTGACTTCATCTTTACTAGATGTTGCTCTTCTACTAATCTCACTGCAACTCCCCTCCATGTCTCTGACCACTACTTTGTATCCTTTTCTCTCTCGCTCTCCTCCAACACTACTCACTCTGCCCCTACACAGATGGTAACGCGCCGCCGCAACCTTCGCTCTCTCTCTCCCACTACTCTCTCCTCTTCCATCCTATCATCTCTTCCCTCTGCTCAATCCTTCTCCCTCCAATCTCCTGATTCTGCCTCCTCAACCCTCCTCTCGTCCTTTTCTGCATCCTTTGACTCCCTGTGTCCCCTATCCTCCCGGCCGGCTCGGTCCTCCCCTCCAGCTCCATGGCTTGATGACTCATTGCGAGCTCACAGAACAGAGCTCCGGGCAGCTGAGCGGAAATGGAAGAAAACTAAACTCAATGCCGACCTGGCATCTTTTCACTTCCTCCTCTCTACATTTTCTTCATCTGTTTCTGCTGCTAAGGCCACTTTCTACCACTCTAAATTCCAAGCATCTGCCTCTAACCCTAGGAAGCTCTTTGCCACATTCTCCTCACTGCTGAATCCTCCCCCCCATCCCCCCTCTCCTCCCTCTCTGTGGATGACTTCGTCAACCACTTTGAAAAGAAGGTTGACGACATCCGATCCTCGTTTGTTAAGTCTAATGACACTGCTGGTCCTGCTCACACTGCCCTACCCTATGCTTTGACTTCTTTCTCCCCTCTCTCTCCAGATAAAATCTTGCGACTAGTGACTGCAGGCCTGCACTGCAGGCCTGCACTCAACTGCACAACTGCACAACTACTTTTTGTAGAATTGCAAGGCTGCCACATGCAGGTGGAAGGACAGCTATATTCACTGGGGAGCAAGAGGCCGTTATAGTTGGCATGGTCCTTCAAGATAATGCAATACGACTCAGAGAAATCCAGGAACGAGTGATACAAGACAACACACACTTCCAGGGAATCAACAGTGTGAGCGTTTCCACAATTGACCGTGTCCTCCGTCGTAACACGATGCGAATGAAACAAGTACACAGAGTACCTTTTGAGCGCAACTCACCAAGGGTGAAAGAACTGCGAGCTCAGTATGTGCAAGTAAGTGTACATTCAGAAACATTTACTGTAATCCAGATTGTCTACAGTACTAACACATACTATGTGAATGACATTACTCTTCAGTACATCCAATGTATGTGAATCAGAAGTGCATACAGTAGGCCTAATTGTACTCTACAGTATAGCACTGTCTCTGGACCACTTACAAAATCCTACATACAGTATATTGTATTTCTACACAGACAATATTTGACTTGGAATCCTTGGACAGACCCCATGAGTTCATCTTTGTCGATGAATCAAGGCTTCAATCTAACAAAGAGGAGAAGGGAGAGGCCCGAAACATGATTGGACAGCGGGCCGTTGTTGAAGTCCCTGGTCAACGAGGTGGCGATGTCACAATCTGTGTTGCTATCGGCAACCATGGCGTTCTACATCACCATGTTACACTCGGGCCATATAACACCCGGCACCTTCTAAGATCTATTGCCAATCTAAGAGATATTTTATTTGAGCAGCAGGTTCAAGAGCAGCAGGGTCAAGAGCTAAATGAGAATCCCATTCCCACCTATGTGATAGTGTGGGACAATGTCAGTTTCCACCGAGCTGCTCGGGTAAGGGAAATGGTTTAACATCAACGGGCAGTTTATGAACTTGTACCTCCCTCCATACTCGCCTTTCCTGAATCCGATTGAGGAGTTTTTCTCCTCTTGGAGATGGAAAGTGTATGATAGACAACCCTACACCAGAGTAAATCTGCTGCAAGCCATGGATTTAGCCTGTGGTGATATAGGTGAGGAATCATGTCAGGGCTGGATACGGCACACAAGAGGCTTCTTCCCCCGTTGCCTCAGGAGGGACAATATTGCTTGTGATGTGGACGAAGTGCTCTGGCCTGACCCAGCCCAAAGACAAGAAGAAGCACATTGATCACATGTTTACTCCTTTGATGTTTGTCCCTTTTAGTATTGTATACTGTAGTGCAGTGCATTGTAGGCTGTATACTGGACAATGGACAAATTGTATGGCCCTGAACATTGGGCTTTCCATTTGTTAACAGTACTGACTGCTCAATAGATTTGGACTGGTTGCAGGTTCATATCAACAAAGAACAAGAATTACAGTATCACAGAGACAAAGGACAAGTTTGTGAGATGCAGGGTACAGTACTGTAAAAATAGGGGTACAAGGAGGAGGAAGAACAAAAAACTAAATTGCAAAGAGCAAAGCAGAGTAGTAATTTCTGATTAATTTTGAGCTACTATGATAGAACATGTTTTCGTTCATCAAAAGACAATGATGGAAAAATATGAAATTTGTTTTGAGATTAAAAATGTACTTCTCCCTGAGAACTGTATGTTTTGAACAATGTGTTTTCTATTTTTCGGTGTATTGTTTACTGACTGCTTGAGAGTGTTTATCATTTTGATCACTTTGTTTATGATTTGAGAGCAGTGTTTGATTTTGAACACAGGTAAAAACTGTTTTGAGGCGAATGTTTCATTTTGCGAGAGGAGTCAGAGGTTTTGTAAATGAGGTTTTGCGTTTAATGTTTTCAGGAAATGGAGCAAGGTTTCAGAAATTGTGTTTTAGCAATTGAGAACAACTGTAATGCCAAACACCACAGACTACAATTAAAATGTACTTTCCATAAATATGACCATTTACGTCACATTAAATTAATCTCTTTTTCATATATCACTTCTAAACTGACAAATAAACATCAAATATACCTTTTACAAATACATCAGCATGTTTAATACATTTGTTTCAAGCAATAGAGCATATGCTTTGAATACTGGTCTGTTGGGCAAATATGCAGTTTTGGCCAAATTCTCATATCACTTTGCTCAATGTCAAATACAAGGCTTTTGTATGGCTGTTGAAATGTGCAGAACAGTAATCAGCTATGCCTGCCCCATATGTACGGCCCTCTTTGAGTTGTTGCTGGTGCCGCTTTACTTTCTTGACTGTGTCATGTGACCTGCGCCTCCCCTTGTCACACTCCATTGAAGCAGCATCAGCTCTCACAACTCCTCTCTGATTGCTTCCAGTGTCACCAAAGTGCTGCCAATACACAATTAGTCCATCCCATCTGATATAGCAGTGGCTCCCTCATTGAACGTGGCTACTGCCATACTGGCAATGAGGCTTTTGCCCAAGAAGACAGTTTTGGGGCTTCGCGACCATATTAGAGTTCAGACGTTCATTTGCATTCTGGGTTCCTCCATGCTACATTCTTTTGAGGATGTTATCATTTGACAACCTATGATATACAGGTACCATTTTCTGTGCATCCTCTCAATTAAAGAATGTATGGCCTCCATGTTTTTTGTGACTGGGTGGATCTTCACCATTTTCTAGGGCTGGCTGGTACCAGCACCAATGTACACACCTATCCCGTAGTTGGAAGTGAATCCTCTCTTGTGCCAAGAGCCATCAAAGGATCCATGAATGTCTATGATGGCATCCTCATCCTCCTTCAGCAACTCTGCTATGTCTGGGTCTATATCTGCATATTCTCATTTTGTCTCTCTTTACGTGGATTCCTCGCGGGAGATATTTTCAAACGAGCAAGCGCTGTGCGGCACATGAGGCCTTTTAACCAATCAGGTTGCCGGAAAGTGCCATTAAACGTCAGTAACCAATCAGGTTGCCGGAAAGTGCCATTAAATTCCAGTAGCAATCAGGTTGCCGGAAAGTGCCATTAAACGTCAGTACATCAGTACAGTACATAATTTAGCAGACACTCTTATCCAGAGCGACTTACAAATTGGTGCATTCACCTTAGAGCCAGTGGGATAACCACTTTACAATATATATATACAGTGAGGGAAAAAAGTATTTGATCCCCTGCTGATTTTGTATGTTTGCCCACTGACAAAGACATGATCAATCTATAATTTTAATTGTAGGTTTATTTGAACAGTGAGAGACAGAATAACAAAACAAAAATCCAGAAAAACGCATGTCAGAAATGTTATAAATGGATTTGCATTTTAATGAGGGAAATAAGTATTTGACCCCTCTGCAAAACATGACTTAGTACTTGGTGGCAAAACCCTTGTTGGCAATCACAGAGGTCAGACGTTTCTTGTAGTTGGCCACCAGGTTTGCACACATCTCAGGAGGGATTTTTTACTGTTCTGCACATTTCAACAGCCATACAAAAGCCTTGGATGTGACAAATTGAGCAAAGTGATATGAGAATTTGGCCAAAAATTCTAAGCATATGCTCTATTGCTTGAAACAAATGTATTAAACGTGCTGATGTATTTGTAAAAGGTATATTTGATGTTTATTTGACAGTTTAGAAGTGATATATGAAAAAGAGATACATTTAATGTGACGTAAATGGTCATATTTATAGAAAGTCCATTTGAATTGCATTAGCCTATTTTTATCAGCCATGTTCTCTAAATGACATGTTCCCCGTGTGACAATTCATTTTTCTCAGTCTTCAGAGGACATTAACATTATTCCACACACAGGTTCTTAGGTCTTTTAGTCAGACTTTTACCGTGGCTTTTTTTGATATCTTGTGTCGTTTTTATTGTAAGTGTCATTTTATCTGTAAATATATGCAAAATATGCATCCGTCATACATGTGAATAGAGGTTTTTTTTTTATTCCATGAAATGACAATATTTTGATAAACTGTTCTGTAAAAGTCTGACCAGTGAGTGTCTGGAAGCAATGTGTTGAAAAAACAGATTATCCTAATATGCAAATTAGTGCATATTTAAGGAGGTTTTGCCTTATTTGCATATTTTACTTTTATAACAAATACAACTTGTAATTCAAAAATATATTGTATTTATGTATACTTTCAACTGGTAAAGTTTCAGTCTGATGAGAGTAAAGGAAAAACAATCCCTTTTAGTCTGTGGTGCTTGGCTTTAAGAGCAGGTAGGATTTAGTTTCTCCCTGTCTCTGGCCCACACTCCAGTACAGTAGGTGGCGGTAATGCAGCATAACGTTGGATGCCAACTGCTGTTAAACCCCTACGTCATTTTACTTGACTGGAGACTCTGGCATAATCTTTATTACTGCCGTGCTCAAAACAACTGGAAACTCTGAGCTGGGAAATCTTAGACTTCCGACTTCAATGAGTTCAAGACAACTGGGAAATGGGGAAAAAATGAGCTCCGACTGGAAACATTTGTTTTAAACGGTCATCCAACTCGGAATTCTGGTCTCTTTCTAGAGCTCCGACTGGAAACATTTGTTTTAAACAGTCATGCAACTGGGAATTTTGGTCTCTTTCTAGAGCTCCGACTGGAAACATTTGTTTTAAACGGTCATCCAACTGGGAATTCTGGTCTCTTTCTAGAGCTCCGACTGGAAACATTAGTTTTAAACGGTCATCCGTCTCAAAATTCTGGCCTCTTTCTAGAGCTCCGACTGGAAACATTTGTTTTAAACGGTCATCCAACTGGGAATTCTGGTCTCTTTCTAGAGCTCCGACTGGAAACATTTGTTTTAAACGGTCATCCAACTGGGAATTCTGGCTTCTTTCTAGAGCTCCGACTGGAAACATTTGTTTTAAACGGTCATCCTACTGGGAATTCTGGCCTCTTTCTAGAGCTTCGACTGGAAACATTTGTTTTAAACGGTCATCCAACTGGGAATTCTGGTCTCTTTCTAGAGCTCAGACTGGAAACATTTGTTTTAAACGGTCATCCTACTGGGAATTCTGGCCTCTTTCTAGAGCTCCGACTGGAAACATTTGTTTAAACGGTCATCCAACTGGGAATTCTGGTCTCTTTCTAGAGCTCCGACTGGAAACATTTGTTTTAAACGGTCATCCAACTCAAAATTCTGGCCTCTTTCTAGAGCTCCGACTGGAAACATTTGTTTTAAACAGTCATCCAACTGGGAATTCTGGTCTCTTTCTAGAGCTCCGACTGGAAACATTTGTTTTAAACGGTCATCCAACTGGGAATTCTGGTCTCTTTCTAGAGCTCCGACTGGAAACATTTGTTTTAAACGGTCATCCAACTGGGAATTCTGGTCTCTTTCTAGAGCTCCGACTGGAAACTTTGTTTTAAACGGTCATTCAACTCGGAATTATGGTCTCTTTCTAGAGCTCCGACTGGAAACATTTGTTTAAACGGTCATCCAACTCAAAATTCTGGCCTCTTTCTAGAGCTCCGACTTTCCTGTAGAACTGTGACCATGGTGACACTTGATAACTTCCAATTGAATTAACTAAACACGGCCATTATTAATTACATAATAACACTAGGCTACAACAACAATAAACTGAAGTTAAAGGCTATTTATTACATCTGTTTGCCAGCTCCAGGTTGGCTACACAAGTGGCACAAAATGATTTGCAATGACTCCAGTCATTTCAACATATTTATAGTATAAAATGGCAGACTACAGTAGCCTAGACAGGCATAACAATTAATAGGCTACTTGATGGCCAACAGATCTATCATTCTCCACATTTAATGTCTGTTTCATTGTGGAGGTTTTCTCATAACAGAAGCACATGATGGAGTTCCATAACTTCCATTTCAAATTTCCACTCGAGACCCAAGAACAAAACCCAAGAACAGAGCATGTGTAAAAACCTTCGCATGATATGGTTTTCCATAAGCAAAGTAGAATGCAGTTTAAACCACCTCCGACACAATGTATCTAACGTGCTCTAGAGAGCCTAAAGTAGTTTTCCTGTGATTTGTCACCTTATTTCTTGATGTGCATCAGTTCTACAGCGTTAATATGTTTTATGGAATAAGGGTTGTAAAATAGGTGTCTCCATAATGACAATGATAATAGCCTACCTGATAACACATAGACCTACTGATTAGTTTCCAATTTGAAAACTGCTGTCTGTCAGCAACTAAGCTCAAGTAGCAGTTCTACTAACTAGTAATATCTCATTCCAGGTATTCATTCTCTTACTCTGTCCATTAGAATAGACTATTGTTCAGATTATTGTTCAGAAATACTTACTTTATTTTTCAGTTCTCTCCATATAGTGTTTTCTGCTCTGTCATCTCCAAATGGATCCTGTACATTCAGTTTCAGCTCAGCCATCCCCATCCTGATAATAAAGTGTTTTATTGGTATCTTCCACTAGATGGCAGTAAACCACTGCTGTAACTAGACTTTACAACACCATGTGTTTGGTTTCATGGTCCTGCTGACTCATACTACATTTACATTTACGTCATTTAGCAGAAGCTCTTATCGAGATTACTTCCAGTTGGTCCTGATGACTCCTGGGCCCTTATTCATAAAGGCAGTTTCCCAGAGGAGGAGTGTTGATCTAGGATCAGGTCCCCCCTGTCCATTTAATCTGTTTCATTATGATCTAAAAGGCTAAACTGATCCCAGATCAGTACTCCCACTCTTTATGAATACTGTCACAGGTGACTCTTCAAGATGAGGCTCATGATTTAAAAGTTATATACTTTTTTATCTTTACAGAAATTGTCTTTATCTAAACCAAGGCAGTTTGAGTTAGTAGCGATGAATTTTCAACTGTCCGCTGCTGTAAACCTATGTGATTGGATGTTATAGACCCCCATCTGAACAGTTTCTTTCCCCATGCTGTAGCCCTCACCAACTGGCCATCTGGCCCATAGAGACTAAAGGACTATACACTCTATGCTGCACACCACATCAAGCCATCTCTGAACTGTACACTACCATCTGGCCCATAGAGACTAAAGGACTATACACTCTATGCTGCACACCACATCAAGTAAAGACCACATAGCTACAGTTATATGCTTTTCTGTTTTTACCCACTTTTACAGCCGACTGGCATCCATATGAATCAGTGGAATATACAGACTAGTTAGCCACCTCCCAATAAGGGTTCAGCAACATCAAGCAAGGAGCACTAAACAGACAGCCAATGAATGGACTGGTATCCATATGAATCAGTGGAATATACAGACTAGTTAGCCACCTCCCAATAAGGGTTCAGCAACATCAAGCAAGGAGCACTAAACAGACAGCCAATGAATGGACTGGTATCCATATGAATCAGTGGAATATACAGACTAGTTAGTCACCTCCCAATAAGGGTTCAGCAACATCAAGCAAGGACCACTAAACAGACAGCCAATGAATGGACTGGTATCCATATGAATCAGTGGAATATACAGACTAGTTAGCCACCTCCCAATAAGGGTTCAGCAACATCAAGCAAGGAGCACTAAACAGACAGCCAATGAATGGACTGGTATCCATATGAATCAGTGGAATATACAGACTAGTTAGCCACCTCCCAATAAGGGTTCAGCAACATCAAGCAAGGAGCACTAAACAGACAGCCAATGAATGGACTGGTATCCATATGAATCAGTGGAATATACAGACTAGTTAGTCACGTCCCAATAAGGGTTCAGCAACATCAAGCAAGGAGCACTAAACAGACAGGCATTAAAATAGTCTTAACATATTGTTGGCCAACCAAAACGTTAACCCGTAAGGGGATAGGGTGGAATTGTACTGTGAGCTGGCTCAGTCTAAACACATGGCTCTGGGTGGAATCACCTTTTGGCTTTCCAATGAAAAGGGGGTAGCTGCATCCAAATATGGCCAACGGAGTATGGCCGAGTGGCTGTGTCAAAAGGAAAGTAGTGGGCGTGTGGAAAAGGAGTGGGCGTGTCGAAAGGAAAGTAGTGGGCATGTGGAAAAGGAGTGGGTGTGTCGAAAGGAAAGTAGTGGGCGTGTGGAAAAGGAGTGGGCGTGTCGAAAGGAAAGTAGTGGGCGTGTGGAAAGGAGTGGGTGTGTCGAAAGGAAAGTAGTGGGCGTGTGGAAAAGGAGTGGGTGTGTCGAAAGGAAAGTAGTGGGCGTGTGGAAAAGGAGTGGGTGTGCCGAAAGGAAAGTAGTGGGCGTGTGGAAAAGGAGTGGGTGTGTCGAAAGGAAAGTAGTGGGCGTGTGGAAAAGGAGTGGGTGTGTCGAAAGGAAAGTAGTGGGCGTGTGGAAAAGGAGTGGGTGTGTCGAAAGGAAAGTAGTGGGCGTGTGGAAAGGAGTGGGTGTGTCAAAGCGCTCTGCTACAGGTTAGACGGTTTTGATTGAGAAGTGTTGTTTTTCTTCTGTTTCTTACCAGGAAACTACCGTACATTGAGCTACCGTACCACCAGAGTTTGGACTTCTGTTTTTAAGCCAGAGGATGAGTTTGAGTCGTATTTCACTGTTAGTTTTACACAAATAATGGTACATTTTCAGTTCTAAAACTGATGATTGTTTATTTGTGATTAAAAGTATTGATGATGGGTGTAGTTCATGCGTAGAATGCGTGTGCAGCTGTCACCCAGCTACTAGGTAGCTACTTCCCATTGAGTCTGAGTTAGTTTTAGTAGCTACTTCCCGTTGAGTCTAAGTTAGTTTTAGTAGCTACTTCCCATTGAGTCTGAGTTAGTTTTAGTAGCTACTTCCCATTGAGTCTGAGTTAGTTTTAGTAGCTACTTCCCATTGAGTCTGAGTTAGTTATAGTAGCTACTTCCCATTGAGTCTGAGTTAGTTTTAGTAGCTACTTCCCATTGAGTCTGAGTTAGTTTTAGTAGCTACTTCCCATTGAGTCTGAGTTAGTTTTAGTAGCTACTTCCCATTGAGTCTGAGTTAGTTTTAGTAGCTACTTCCCATTGAGTCTGAGTTAGTTTTAGTAGCTACTTCCCATTGAGTCTGAGTTAGTTTTAGTAGCTACTTCCCATTGAGTCTGAGTTAGTTTTAGTAGCTACTTCCCGTTGAGTCTAAGTTAGTTTTAGTAGCTACTTCCCATTGAGTCTGAGTTAGTTTTAGTAGCTACTTCCCATTGAGTCTGAGTTAGTTTTAGTAGCTACTTCCCATTGAGTCTGAGTTAGTTTTAGTAGCTACTTCCCATTGAGTCTGAGTTAGTTTTAGTAGCTACTTCCCATTGAGTCTGAGTTAGTTTTAGTAGCTACTTCCCATTGAGTCTGAGTTGGTTTTAGTAGCTACTTCCCATTGAGTCTGAGTTAGTTTTAGTAGCTACTTCCCATTGAGTCTGAGTTAGTTTTAGTAGCTACTTCCCATTGAGTCTGAGTTAGTTTTAGTAGCTACTTCCCATTGAGTCTGAGTTAGTTTTAGTAGCTACTTCCCATTGAGTCTGAGTTAGTTTTAGTAGCTACTTCCCATTGAGTCTGAGTTAGTTTAGTAGCTACACCCCATTAAGTCTGAGTTAGTTTTAGTAGCTACTTCCCATTGAGTCTGAGTTAGTTTTATCATCTACTTCCCATTGAGTCTGAGTAAGTTTTAGTAGCTACTTCCCATTGAGTATGAGAAGTTTTAGTAGCTAATTTCCATTGAGTCTGAGTTAGTTTTAGTAGCTACTTCCCATTGAGTCTGAGTTAGTTTTAGTAGCTACTTCTCATTGAGTCTGAGTTAGTTTTAGTAGCTACTTCCCATTGAGTCTGAGTTAGTTTTAGTAGCTACTTCCCATTGAGTCTGAGTTAGTTTTAGTAGCTACTTCCCATTGAGTCTGAGTTAGTTTTAGTAGCTACTTCCCATTGAGTCTGAGTTAGTTTTAGTAGCTACTTCCCATTGAGTCTGAGTTAGTTTTAGTAGCTACTTCCCATTGAGTCTGAGTTAGTTTTAGTAGCTACTTCCCATTGAGTCTGAGTTAGTTATAGTAGCTACTTCCCATTGAGTCTGAGTTAGTTTTAGTAGCTACTTCCCATTGAGTCTGAGTTAGTTTTAGTAGCTACTTCCCATTGAGTCTGAGTTAGTTTTAGTAGCTACTTCCCATTGAGTCTGAGTTAGTTTTAGTAGCTACTTCCCATTGAGTCTGAGTTAGTTTTAGTAGCTACTTCCCATTGAGTCTGAGTTAGTTTTAGTAGCTACTTCCCATTGAGTCTGAGTTAGTTTTAGTAGCTACTTCTCGTTGAGTCTAAGTTAGTTTTCGTAGCTACTTCCCAGCTTTTGACTGGTAGTGTATACCGTGGGGAAAAAAAGTATTTAGTCAGCCACCAATTGTGCATGTTCTCCCACTTAAAAAGATGAGAGAGGCCTGTAATTTTCATCATAGGTACACATCAACTATGACAGACAAAATGAGAAAAAAAATTCCAGAAAATCACATTGTAGGATTTTTAATGAATTTATTTGCAAATTAAGGTGGAAAATAAGTATTTGGTCAATAACAAAAGTTTCTCAATACTTTGTTATATACCCTTTGTTGGCAATGACACAAGTCAAACATTTTCTGTATGTCTTCACAAGGTTTTCACACACTGTTGCTGGTATTTTGGCCCATTCCTCCATGCAGATCTCCTCTAGAGCAGTGATGTTTTGGGGCTGTCGCTGGGCAACACGGACTTTCAACTCCCTCCAAAGATTTTCTATGGGGTTGAGATCTGGAGACAGGCTAGGCCATTCCAGGACCTAGTTATGCTTCTTACGAAGCCACTCCTTCGTTGCCCGGGCGGTGTGTTTGGGATCATTGTCATGCTGAAAGACCCAGCCACGTTTCATCTTCAATGCCCTTGCTGATGGAAGGAGGTTTTCACTAAAAATCTCACGATACATGGCCCCATTCATTCTTTCCTTTACACGGATCAGTTGTCCTGGTCCCTTTGCAGAAAAACAGCCCCAAAGCATGATGTTTCCACCCCCATGCTTCACAGTAGGTATGGTGTTCTTTGGATGCAACTCAGCATTCTTTGTCCTCCAAACACGACGAGTTGAGTTTTTACCAAAAAGTTCTATTTTGGTTTCATCTGACCATATGACATTCTCCCAATCCTCTTCTGGATCATCCAAATGCACTCTAGCAAACTTCAGACGGGCCTGGACATGTACTGGCTTAAGCAGGGATTTGTACGTCTTGCACTGCAGGATTTGAGTCCCTGGCGGCGTAGTGTGTTACTGATGGTAGGCTTTGTTACTTTGGTCCCAGCTCTCTGCAGGTCATTCACTAGGTCCCCCTGTGTGGTTCTGGGATTTTTGCTCACCGTTCTTGTGATCATTTTGACCCCACGGGGTGAGATCTTGCGTGGAGCCCCAGATCGAGGGAGATTATCTGTGGTCTTGTATGTCTTCCATTTCCTAATAATTGCTCCTACAGTTGATTTCTTCAAACCAAGCTGCTTACCTATTGCAGATTCAGTCTTCCCAGCCTGGTGCAGGTCTACAATTTTGTTTCTGGTGTCCTTTGACAGCTCTTTGGTCTTGGCCAAAGTGCAGTTTGGAGTGTGACTGTTTGAGGTTGTGGACAGGTGTTTTTTATACTGATAACAAGTTCAAACAGGTGCCATTAATACAGGTAACGAGTGGAGGACAGAGGAGCCTCTTAAAGAAGAAGTTACAGGTCTGTGAGAGCCAGAAATCTTGCTTGTTTGTTGGTGACCAAATACTTATTTTCCACCATAATTTGCAAATAAATTCATTAAAAATCCTACAATGTGATTTTCAGGATTTTTTTTTCTCAATTTGTCTGTCATAGTTGACGTGTACCTATGATGAAAATTACAGGCCTCTCTCATCTTTTTAAGTGGGAGAACTTGCACAATTGGTGGCTGACTAAATACTTTTTTTCCCCACTGTATATCAACACTGTATCAACCACCCCTCATAACTAAGATATCAGTATTGTATCAACCACCCCCTCATAACTAATATATCAACATTGTATCAACCACCCCCTCATAACTAATATATCAACATTGTATCAACCACCCCCTCATAACTAATACACTGCTCCAAAAAATAAAGGGAACACTTAAATAACACATCCTAGATCTGAATGAATGAAATAATCTTATTAAATACGTTTTTCTTTACATAGTAGTGCTGACAACAAAATCACACAAAAAGTATCAATGGAAATCAAATGTATCAACCCATGAAGGTCTGGATTTGGAGTCACCCTCAAAATTAAAGTGGAAAACCACACTACAGGCTGATCCAACTTTGATGTAATGTCCTTACAACAAGTCAAAATGATGCTCAGTAGTGTGTGTGGCCTCCACGTGCCTGTATGACCTCCCTACAACGCCTGGGCAAGCTCCTGATGAGGTGGCGGACGGTCTCCTGAGGGATCTCCTCCCAGACCTGGACTAAAGCATCCGCCAACTCCTGGACAGTCTGTGGTGCAACGTGGCATTGGTGGATGGAGCGAGACATGATGTCCCAGATGTGCTCAATTGGATTCAGGTCTGGGGAACGGGCGGGCCAGTCCATAGCATCAATGCCTTCCTCTTGCAGGAACTGCTGACACACTCCAGCCACATGAGGTCTAGCATTGTCTTGCATTAGGAGGAACCCAGGGCCAACCGCACCAGCATATGGTCTCACAAGGGGTCTGAGGATCTCATCTCGGTACCTAATGGCAGTCAGGCTACCTCTGGCGAGCACATGGAGGGCTGTGCGGCCCCCCAAATAAATGCCACCCCACACCATGACTGACCCACCGCCAAACCGGTCATGCTGGAGGATGTTGCAGGCAGCAGAACGTTCTCCATGGTGTCTCCAGACTGTCACGTCTGTCACATGTGCTCAGTGTGAACCTGCTTTCATCTGTGAAGAGCACAGGGCGCCAGTGGCGAATCTTGGTGTTCTCTGGCAAATGCCAAACGTCCTGCACAGTGTTGGGCTGTAAGCACAACCCCCACCTGTGGACGTCGGGCCCTCATACCACCTTCACGGACTCTGTTTCTGACCGTTTGAGCAGACACATGCACATTTGTGGCCTGCTGGAGGTCATTTTGCAGGCCTCTGGCAGTGCTCCTCCTGCTCTTCCTTGCACAAAGGCGGAGGTAGCAGTCCTGCTGCTGGGTTGTTGCCCTCCTACGGCCTCCTCCACGTCTCCTGATGTACTGGCCTGTCTCCTGGTAGCGCCTCCATGCTCTGGACACTACGCTGACAGACACAGCAAACCTTCTTGCCACAGCTCGCATTGATGTGCCATCCTGGATGAGCTGCACTACCTGAGCCACTAGTGTGGGTTGTAGACTCCGTCTCATGCTACCACTAGAGTGAAAGCACAGCCAGCATTCAAAAGTGACCAAAACATCAGCCAGGAATCATAGGAACTGAGAAGTGGTCTGTGGCCACCACCTGCAAAACCAGTCCTTTATTGGGGGTGTCTTGCTAATTGCCTATAATTTCCACCTGTTGTCTATTCCATTTGCACAACAGCATGTGACATTTATTGTCAATCAGTGTTGCTTCCTAAGTGGACAGTTTGATTTCACAGAAGTGTGATTGACTTGGAGTTACATTGTGTTGTTTAAGTGTTCCCTTTATTTTTTTAGCAGTCTATATCAACATTGTATCAACCACCCCCTCATAACTAATATATCAACATTGTATCAACCACCCCCTCATAACTAATATATCAACATTGTATCAACCACCCCTCATATCTAATATATCAGTATTGTATCAACCACCCCCTCATAACTAATATATCAACATTGTATCAACCACCCCCTCATAACTAATATATCAACATTGTATCAACCACCCCTCATAACTAATATATCAACATTGTATCAACCATCCCCTCATTACTAATATATCAACATTGTATCAACCACCCCTTCATAACTAATATATCAACATTGTATCAACCACCCCCTCATAACCAATATATCAACATTGTATCAACCACCCCTCATAACTAATATATCAACATTGTATCAACCACCCCCTCATAACTAATATATCAACATTGTATCAACCACCCCCCCCCTCATAACTAATATATCAACATTGTATCAACCACCCCTCATAACTAATATATCAACATTGTATCAACCACCCCCTCATAACTAATATATCAACATTGTATCAACCACCCCTCATAACTAATATATCAACATTGTATCAACCACCCCCTCATAACTAATATATCAACATTGTATCAACCCCCCCCCCCCTCATAACTAATATATCAAGATTGTATCAACCACCCCTCGTAACTAATATATCAACATTGTATCAACCACCCCCTCATAACTAATATATCAACATTGTATCAACCACCCCTCATATCTAATATATCAGTATTGTATCAACCACCCCCTCATAACTAATATATCAACATTGTATCAACCACCCCCTCATAACTAATATATCAACATTGTATCAACCACCCCTCATAACTAATATATCAACATTGTATCAACCATCCCCTCATTACTAATATATCAACATTGTATCAACCACCCCTTCATAACTAATATATCAACATTGTATCAACCACCCCCTCATAACTAATATATCAACATTGTATCAACCACCCCTCATAACTAATATATCAACATTGTATCAACCACCCCTCATAACTAATATATCAACATTGTATCAACCACCCCCTCATAACTAATATATCAACATTGTATCAACCACCCCCCCCCTCATAACTAATATATAAACATTGTATCAACCACCCCTCATAACTAATATATCAACATTGTATCAACCACCCCCTCATAACTAATATATCAACATTGTATCAACCACCCCTCATAACTAATATATCAACATTGTATCAACCCCCCCCCCCCCCCATAACTAATATATCAACATTGTATCAACCACCCCTCATAACTAATATATCAACATTGTATCAACCTCCCCCTCAAAAGTAGTGCATTTTCAAGGGAATAGCGTGGCATTTGGAACAAAAGAATCCAGTACCTTTGTCCATTGAACAAACATTGTTCCAGTGTGACGAGGTGTGAAGGAAGGAGTCAGGCGCAGGAGGTAAAATACCGAAGTCCAGAGTTTATTCCGTTTACATAAATCAAACGCCCCAAGCGTCAAAACGAAACTATACAAGGGAATAGCGTGGCATTTGGAACAAAATGATCCAGTACCTTTGTCCATTTAACAAACATGGTTCCAGTACAAAGACAGTGATCCAAACAGAATGTTGTAGACTAACTATATTGGAAAAGGCCCAGGTAAAATGAACAACTGTATATATCAAACTGTGAAACTAAGAATGAGCTGTTTTCTAATATTGCACCAACGTTTTATATATCAGGACCACGGACAGCTGTTGCTAGCGAGCGCAGGAGAAATGCAAGGCATGCCGTGCTGAGTTCAGCACCACGGCAGCGGAGAATGGAGAGCGCCACTAACGACAAATAGGAAGACCACAAGATGGTCTTTGTCTTCTGTAAACATTGCACTTTGAAATGACGATATGAATCTGTGATTTTCAACCATCTGACCTGCTGCTGTCTGATTCATTTCATCTGATTAAGTTACCAGACGTTTGACTGATAGCAAAACCCAAGAACTGAGCATGTGTAAAAACCTTCGCATGATATGGTTTTCCATAAGTAAAGTCGACATTAGAATGCAGTTTAAACCACCTCCGACAGAATGTATCTAACGTGCTCTAGAGCGCCTAAAGTAGTTTTCCTGTGATTTGTCGCCTTATTTCTTGATGCGCATCAGTTCTACAGCATTAATATTCTACAGGTATTCATTAATGTTCTACAGGTATTCATTATCTTACTCTGTCCATTAGAATAGATTATTGTTCAGAAATACTTCTTTTATTTTTCAGTTCTCTCCATATAGTGTTTTCTGCTCTGTCATCTCCAAATGGATCCTGTACTTTCAGTTTCAGCACAGTCGCCTCCCCACCCTGATAATCAAGTGTTTTATTGGTATCTTCCACTAGATGGCAGTAAACACCTGCTGTAACTAGACTACGACTATGTGTTCGGTTTCATACATGCAGTTTCCCAGAGGAGGAATGCTGATCTAGGATCAGGTCCCCCCTGTCCATTTAATCTGTTTCATTATGATCTAAAAGGCAAAACTGATCCCAGATCAGTACTCCTACTCTTTATGAATACTGTCACAGGTGACTCCTCAAGATGAGGCTCATGATATATAAGTTATATTCTTTAAGAATCAATTAATATCATTAAATGAACTGCTTTGCCATGAACAGATCTGTGAGGTCTTAACTTAAAGGTACTATAAAAACCATATAGTCATTTAAATGGGGTTGAACATTCATCCCATCAGATTGTGTAAAGGATTTTATGAGTTCTGAAAAATACTGACTTGGAAGCATCTCTCTGACCCCACCCTGCTGAAACACACCCAAGTAAAGACCACATAGCTACAGTTATATGCTTTTCTGTTTTTACCCACTTTTACAGCCAATGTGTGCACTGGCATCCATATGAATCAGTGGAAAATACAGACTAGTTAGCCATCTCCCAATAGATGGACCCCACGCAGAACTTTCAGCTTTGCAGCATCTTCAGTAAGCGAGTATTCCAGACACTCTCTTCTTATGAACCAGTTGCTATTAAATGAAGGTTTTTGGACAGAAAACCTGCGGCTACGGTAGGATTCTAGGCTAATCTGGGCTGGCACCTCTGTTCCAAGATAGTCAGGAACAGTCGGAGGTGGAGGGGGCTGTGGAGCCATTATCCTGGCGGCGCTTGTGGAAGGGTGGGTAGGCTCTGCACACGGAGCTAACTGGAGCTCGGCAGCATCATCACTAGGCAGGCCTAGGCAGTTTTACTTACTGCCTAAAATACATATCTCCTGAGACGTTGGCGGTTCCCTACGGCTGACCAATAGTAAGTGATTGTGTCTCAGAATCTTCCTGTATTGCTGATTATATTGACTTTTATATCAACCCTCTATCCCAGAAACACCCCAGGTATGTTAAGGATAGTTATGAATGCAGGGTTTATTACTATTGTATTACTCTTTATATTAACTTAGCTACTGACTTGTTCTATTGTTGTTGTCAAGAGGTTAACCTGCTAGTCAGCATTTCATTGCACTGTTAACTCCATGTATATGACAAATAAACCAACTTGAACTTAGAAGGGAAGGGGGAGGGCAGCCAGAAAGGGAGGGGAAAAGATGGCCAGCTAAATTACAGTATGTGTCCTCAAATGTTATGTCATCTAAACATCTCACATTAGCTGGAAGAACTGACAAATGAAATGAATCATAGAGGTATTGTCACGGTTTCGGCCGAGGCTGCTCCTCCTCCTGGTTCGGGCAGGCTTCGGCGGTCGTCGTCCCCGGAGTACTAGCTGCCACCGATCGATGTTTCATGTTCGTTTGGTTTTGTCTTTATGTTATACACCTGTGTCTTGTTAGTCCTCGTTAGTGTCCTATTTAGTTCTCGTTGTGTGTGTTTGTCTTTGTGTGTGATTGCTCTTCTGTTTTCGTGTTGGAGCTACGTACTTCCCTCCAGTGTTTTGGAGAGGGTTTTCGCACATGTTTGTGCGCCGTTTGTTTGACGCCTGTGTGCGCCGTTATTTCGCCTTCGGGCTTATTGTGCTTATTTTCTACGTGATTATTGCACTAAAGTCTTTTGGACTGAGCTTCTGCGTCCTGCGCTTGATTCATGCACCACACCCACCTTCAGCACCCCTTGACAGGTATTCTAACTTATTCCATTCTACAGGTCCATTGTTTTGTCTCATGTCTCTTTATATTCATATACCCTGGGGACCATGTAGCTGTATTGAAATCACCTTGTTTTATAACCTTCTTTGTTGCTCAGTGGTACTTCAATTGGCCGGACCATGCCCAATTCTTTCACACAGTAATGCTCCAGCATCCACTCAGAGCTTATGCATCTAATGCATTCCTCAATTACTGCAGAGTTGTTAAGCAAGTCCCATCTTCATCCACGTTTATTTGCTTATTTGTAAGATGAAACCTGAGGGGATCACTGTAGTGTGTCATAAATGCATCAAAAATGGTTTGAGGTCCTCAACAATGCTATTCTATACCGTAGCTGGGATGCAGTGTTCTTTCATGATTTTCAAAATAAAAAGACAAATATTGTTTTTAAGACCTTCAATTAGCTGCTCAGTGTTGATCTCTGTGGCTTGAACATATTCAGCCTCTGGCAGACTCTCTACATCGCTCATGTCATCTTCAATGGGATCAGTCCCAGTCTCAAATTCATCATGAGGGCAATTCTCATCTAAGTTGGGGCTTAAAAGCTCTGTGGTTTTGGTAGATGTGTGACCGACAGGCGCTAAAACATCTATTTGTTTTCCCACACCCATTAATTCCACAGGTAATTAGAAAATGTGGTTCATGCTGGTGATAGAGGCCAATATGTGTGAGTCGTCTGGACACAAAGACAGTATGCTCGTTGCAAAGTGGACAATTGAATAGAGTTGGCATTCTTCAGAAAGATTGTGAACCTTGGAATGATGGGATGGAATCATGGAGATCATTGGTACTCAGCCACTTGCAGACATCATCAAGGGACCAGTCTTCCACAGCCACACTCAAATTAAAGTTGACACATGAAGCAAAAGTGAGAAAAAAAAATTGTCTTTCCAGAAAACCAACTTTCCTGCTCATTTGTATTTATGGTTGTTCCATAAAGAAGCAGAGCTTGTCAGGAAAGGTGAAGATGTCTGTCTCTTATTTATCTGACGCCATATTTCTTAGTATGGGACATTATGGGATTCTGCAGTCCCACATTTAAGTGTTGACTCAGATAATATGATGGTCCAAATGGGGCATTAAGTTCTTCTTCCATGTCAACCCAAATTGGCCTATTAGAGTTCTCAATAAAGAGAGCCTATCTGGGCAGTTATAAAGGCTTCTTGCTATAATTACATGTTAGGGAGCTTTAATCCTCCATTCTAAGTCTTTACCTGTAATCTAGCTTGGTTCATCCTCGCCCTTTTAATAGTCCAAATGAATCATTTTGTCTATGGTGTTAAAGGTGTAGGCAGGTATGGACAGTGGAAACATGCTGATGACGTAATTCAGTTTAGGAGCTTTAACCATCTTTATAACATGTGGCCTACCCCACAATGAGATTTGTAGCTTGTCCCAGTTCTTCATCTGGAGTTGAGTTTTGTTCAAACACTGTATTGATTGATTGATTGATTGACTGCAAATGCATTCATTCACCATTCAATCAATCAATCAATCAATTTTATTTTATATAGCCCTTCTTACATCAGCTAATATCTCGAAGTGCTGTACAGAAACCCAGCCTAAAACCCCAAACAGCTAGTAATGCAGGTGTAGAAGCACGGTGGCTAGGAAAAACTCCCTAGAAAGGCGAAAACCTAGGAAGAAACCTAGAGAGGAAC
Organism: Coregonus lavaretus; assembly: GCF_964263955.1. Classification (NCBI taxonomy): domain Eukaryota; kingdom Metazoa; phylum Chordata; class Actinopteri; order Salmoniformes; family Salmonidae; genus Coregonus; species Coregonus lavaretus. The sequence goes on along the minus strand of NW_028161584.1, from coordinate 45,157 downwards.
CAGGCTATGAGGGGTGGCCAGTCCTCTTCTGGCTGTGCCGGGTGGAGATTATAACAGAACCATGCCAAGATGTTCAAAAATGTTCATAAGTGACAAGCATGGTCAAATAATAATCAGGAATAAATCTCAGTTGGCTTTTCATAGCCGATCATTAAGAGTTGAAAACAGCAGGTCTGGGACAGGTAGGGGTTCCATAACCGCAGGCAGAACAGTTGAAACTGGAATAGCAGCAAGGCCAGGCGGACTGGGGACAGCAAGGAGTCACCACGGCCGGTAGTCCCGACGTATGGTCCTAGGGCTCAGGTCTCTCAGTTGGCTTTTCATAGCCGATCATTAAAGAGTTGAAAACAGCAGGTCTGGGACAGGTAGGGGTTTCGTAGCCGCAGGCAGAACAGTTGAAACTGGAATAGCAGCAGGGCCAGGCGGACTGGGGACAGCAAGGTGTCATCATGCCCGGTAGTCCTGACGTATGGTCCTAGGGCTCAGGTTCTCAGAGAGAAAGAGAGAACGAGAGAATTAGAGAGAGCATACTTAAATTCACACAGGACACTGGATAAGACAGGAGAAGTACTCCAGGTATAACCAACTAACCCCAGCCCCCCGACACATAAACTACTGCAGCATAAATACTGGAGGCTGAGACAGGAGCGGTCCGGAGACACTGTGGCCCCATCCGAAGAAACCCCCGGACAGGGCCAAACAGGAAGGATATAACCCCACCCACTCCGCCAAAGCACAGCCCCCGCACCACCAGAGGGATATCCTCAACCACCAACTTACAATCCTGAGACAAGGCCGAGTATAGCCCACAGAGGTCTCCACCACAGCACAAACCAAGGGGGGGGGCGCCAACCCAGACAGGAAGATCACGTCAGTAACTCAACCCATTCAAGTGACGCACCCCTCCCAGGGACGGCATGAAAGAGCACCAGCAAGCCAGTGACTCAGCCCCTGCAACAGGGTTAGAGGCAGAGAACCCCAGTGGAGAGGGGAACCGGCCCGGCAGAGACAGCAAGGGCTGTTCGTTGCTCCAGCCTTTCCGTTCACCTTCACACTCCTGGGCCAGACTACACTCAATCATATGACCTACTGAAGAGATAAGTCTTCAGTAAAGACTTAAAGGTTGAGACCGAGTCTGCGTCTCTCACATGGGTAGGCAGACTGTTCCATAAAAATGGAGATCTATAGGAGAAAGCCCTGCCTCCCGCTGTTTGCTTAGAAATTCTAGGGACAATTAGGAGGCCTGCGTCTTGTGACCGTAGCGTACGTATTGGTATGTACGGCAGGACCAACTCGGAAAGATAGGTAGGAGCAAGCCCATGTAACGCTTTATAGGTTAACAGTAAAACCTTGAAATCAGCCCTTGCCTTAACAGGAAGCCAGTGTAGGGAAGCTAGCACTGGAGTAATATGATCAAATTTCTTGGTTCTAGTCAGGATTCTAGCAGCCGTATTTAGCACTAACTGAAGTTTATTTAGTGCTTTATCCGGGTAGCCGGAGAATAGAGCATTGCAGTAGTCTAACCTAGAAGTAACAAATGCATGGATTAATTTTTCTGCATCATTTTTGGACAGAAAATTTCTGATTTTTGCAATGTTACGTAGATGGAAAAAAGCTGTCCTTGAAACAGTCTTGATATGTTCGTCAAAAGAGAGATCAGGGTCAAGAGTAACGCCGAGGTCCTTCACAGTTTTATTTGAGACGACTTTACAACCATCAAGATGAATTGTCAGATTTAACAGAAGATCTCTTTGTTTCTTGGGACCTAGAACAAGCATCTCTGTTTTGTCCGAGTTTAAAAATAAAAAGTTTTCAGCCATCCACTTCCTTATGTCTGAAACACAGGCTTCTAGCGAGGGCAATTTTGGGGCTTCACCATGTTTCATTGAAATGTACAGCTGTGTGTCATCCGCATAGCAGTGAAAGTTAACATTATGTTTTCGAATAACATCCCCAAGAGGTAAAATATATAGTGAAAACAATAGTGGTCCTAAAACGGAACCTTGAGGAACACCGAAATGTACAGTTGATTTGTCGGAGGACAGACCATTCACAGAGACAAACTGATATCTTTCCGACAGGTAGGATCTAAACCAGGCCAGAACTTGTCCGTGTAGACCAATTTGGGTTTCCAGTCTCTCCAAAAGAATGTGGTGATCGATGGTGTCAAAGGCAGCACTCAGGTCTAGTAGCACGAGGACAGATGCAGAGCCTCGGTCTGACGCCATTAAAAGGTCATTTACCACCTTCACAAGTGCAGTCTCAGTGCTATGATGGGGTCTAAAACCAGACTGAAGCATTTCGTATACATTGTTTGTCTTCAGAAAGGCAGTGAGTTGCTGCGCAACAGCTTTTTCTAAAATTTTTGAGAGGAATGGAAGATTCGATATAGGCCGATAGTTTTTTATATTTTCCGGGTCAAGGTTTGGCTTTTTCAAGAGAGGCTTTATCACTGCCACTTTTAGTGAGTTTGGTACACATCCGGTGGATAGAGAGCTGTTTATTATGTTCAACATAGGAGGGCCAAGCACAGGAAGCAGCTCCTTCAGCAGTTTAGTAGGAATAGGATCCAGTATGCAGCTTGAAGGTTTAGAGGCCATGATTATTTTCATCATTGTGTCAAGAGATATAGTACTAAAACACTTATGTGTCTCTCCCGATCCCAGGCCCTCACAGAGCTGTGCAGATCCAGGACAGCTAAGCCCTGGAGGAATACGCAGATTCAAAGAGGAGTCCGTAATTTGCTTTCTAATGGTCATGATCTTTTCCTCAAAGAAGTTCATGAATTTATCACTGCTGAAGTGAAAGCCATCCTCTCTTGGGGAATGCTGCTTTTTAGTTAGCTTTGCAACAGTATCAAAAATAAATTTTGGATTGTTCTTATTTTCCTCAATTAAGTTGGAAAAGTAGGATGATCGAGCAGCAGTGAGGGCTCTTCGGTACTGCACGGTACTGTCTTTCCAAGCTAGTCGGAAGACTTCCAGTTTGGTGTGGCGCCATTTCCGTTCCAATTTCCTGGAAGCTTGCTTCAAAGCTCGGGTATTTTCTGTATACCAGGGAGCTAGTTTCTTATGACAAATGTTTTTCGTTTTTAGGGGTGCAACTGCATCTAGGGTATTGCGCAAGGTTAAATTGAGTTCCTCAGTTAAGTGGTTAACTGATTTTTGTCCTCTGACGTCCTTGGGTAGGCAGAAGGAGTCTGGAAGGGCATCAATGAATTTTTGTGTTGTTTGAGAATTTATAGCACGACTTTTGATGCTCCTTGGTTGGGGTCTGAGCAGATTATTTGTTGCGATTGCAAATGTAATAAAATGGTGGTCCGATAGTCCAGGATTTTGTGGAAAAACATTAAGATCTACAACATTTATTCCATGGGACAAAACTAGGTCCAGAGTATGACTGTGGCAGTGAGTAGGTCCAGAGACATGTTGGACAAAACCCACTGAGTCGATAATGGCTCCGAAAGACTTTTGGAGTGGGTCTGTGGACTTCTCCATGTGAATATTAAAATCACCAAAAATTAGAATATGATCTGCTATGACTACAAGGTCTGATAGGAATTCAGGAAACTCAGAGAGGAACGCTGTATATGGCCCAGGAGGCCTGTAAACAGTAGCTATAAAAAGTGATTGAGTAGGCTGCATAGATTTCATGACTAGAAGCTCAAAAGATGAAAACGCCATTTTTTTTTTTGTAAATTGAAATTTGCTATCGTAAATGTTAGCAACACCTCCGCCTTTGCGGGATGCACGGGGAATATGGTCACTAGTGTAACCAGGAGGTGAGGCCTCATTTAACACAGCAAATTCATCAGGCTTAAGCCATGTTTCAGTCAGGCCAATCACATCAAGATTATGATCAGTGATTAGTTCATTGACTATGACTGCCTTTGAAGTGAGGGATCTAACATTAAGTAACCCTATTTTGAGATGTGAGGTATCACGATCTCTTTCAATAATGGCAGGAATGGAGGAGGTCTTTATCCTAATAAGATTGCTAGGGTGAACACCGCCATGTTTAGTTTTGCCCAACCTATGTCGAGGCACAGACACAGTCTCAATGGGTATGGCTGAGCTGACTACACTGACTGTGCTATTGGCAGACTCCACTAAGCTGGCAGGTTGGCTAACAGCCTGCTGCCTGGCCTGCACCCTATTTCACTGTGGGGCTAGAGGAGTTAGAGCCCTATCTATGTTGGTAGATAAGAGGAGAGCACCCCTCCAGCTAGGATGGAGTCCGTCACTCCTCAGCAGGTCAGGCTTGGTCCTGTTTGTGGGTGAGTCCCAGAAAGAGGGCCAATTATCCACAAATGTTATCTTTTGGGAGGGGCAGAAAACAGTTTTCAACCAGCGATTAAGTGCTGAGACTCTGCTGTAGAGCTCGTCACTTCCCCTAACTGGGAGGGGGCCAGAGACAATTACTCGATGCCGACACATCTTTCTAGCTGATTTACACGCTGAAGCTATGTTGCACTTGGTGACCTCTGACTGTTTCATCCTAACATCGTTGGTGCCGACGTGGATAACAATATCTCTATACTCTCTACACTCGCCAGTTTTAGCTTTAGCCAGCACCATCTTTAGATTAGCCTTAACGTCGGTAGCCCTGCCCCCTGGTAAACAGTGTATGATCGCTGGGTGATTCGTTTTAAGTCTAATACTGCGGGTAATGGAGTCGCCAATGACTAGGGTTTTCAATTTGTCAGAGCTAATGGTGGGAGCCTTCGGCGTCTCAGACCCCGTAACGGGAGGAGTAGAGACTAGAGAAGACTCAGACTCAGACTCCGACTCGCTACATAATGGGGAAAACCGGTTGAAGGTTTCTGTCGGCTGAATGAGCGACACCGGTTGAGCATTCCAACAGTATTTCCCTCCAGAAGCCATGAGAAAGTTGTCCGGCTGCAGGGACTGTGCGGGGGGATTTATACTAACGTTACTGTCTGTACTTACTGGTGGCACAGACGCTGTTTCTTCCTTTCCTACACTGAGATTACCCTTGCCCAACGATTGCGTCTGAAGCTGGGCTTGTAGCACAGCTATTTTCGCCGTAAGGCGATCGTTCTCCTGTATATTATGAGTACAGCGACTGCAATTAGAAGACATCATGTTAATGTTACTACTTAGCTTCGGCTGTTGAAGATGTTGATGAACCATGTCCAGATAAAGCGTCCGGAGTGAAAAAGTTGAATAAGGGAAAAAAGTTGCGATGGAAAAAAGGAAAATAACGTAAAGTTGGCAGCTAAAACGCACAGGATTGATTGATTCACTACCATTCAGTTAGTGTTGGAAAAGATGAAGGAATTACATAAAAGACACAATAATCAAACTGTATTGATTGATTGATTCACTATTCAGTTAGTATTGGATTGACAAAGGAGTAACACAGAACACACTATAATCACACTTCAAATACATCCAAATACTTTATAGAGGCTAACCTGTTAGTAGATCCATAGTGAGCTTTAAACATTGTCTTGCTTTGGTCTGAAATACAGAGGACAGAACAATCCGCCCCAATACACCAACCTGAAAGACATCAATTAGACACAAACACAACATAAACAACATGAGTATTCAATATCAAATGCATCTAACTAATCTGATCTGTTTTATGTATTCTTCTTTTTGTCAAGTCGAACATAATCTACATTGGGTCATCTGTGTGTGTGTGTGTCTGTTTTACCTGTTTGTGGTGGTTGATACATTTCTCTATCAGAGCTCACAGCTCCCAAACTCTCCACCACTTAACTGGACAGGGGCAGGATAAGCCAGGTACTAAAGGGAGGAGGATGGAATGAGATGGGGAGAAAGTATATCATGGGTTTAAATGACTACAATTTCTCAATATTGAGTCTAGCTAGCTAAAGTTAGCTAACGTTACAGTAACTTTAACTAGCTAGCTACTGTAGCTAACGTTAGCTAAAACGTACCAACATTTATACACCAATTACCAGCTAACATTACAGGCTATGTAGCTTGGCTAGCTAATGAAAAACCAAGAGTACATTACATCATGTATTGTTTTTTAGTTATTTGATAGTAGTTTGATGAATTATTATCTTAGCTAGCGAATAGCTAAGGTTCACTCACCTTTCACGTCAATCCGTTGCAAGTCATCTCTTATTGGTCGCGTCTCTCCAACCATCCGCGCGCTTCCCGCTTCCAGTAGTCTTTTGACCAACGGTCTCAATTTGAATTCTACGCTCGCGCGCCCTTTACTCACGAGGGCGCTGCTGGTTCCAACCACCCACCCCCCAGAACTATCATCGGATTTGAAACTACACTATCAGGGGGATATTTCATTGCACAAGTTGTTAGAAAACTCCAAATCAACATCTGTGCTTGGCATGACAGATTTTGCAACATTTACCTTACCACTGCAGGGAACTGTAACTTTGATAGAAACTGAACTGTATGTACATGTTCAACATTTTTGAATGGGAATATATTTTTTAAAGCCAGAAGCTGACAGGTTTGTTGACATAACATAAAATGTATTACCTTCCATAACTCCAACTGGTGGACAATGTTGGGAGTGCTGTGTGTTCTCACGGCACAAGTAGCACAGAAATATTTATCTGAGCCACAATCCCCACCGCGACATAGCTCAGCCTCCTCCAAAACTCTACACACACTGCAGATGGCGTTGGGTGGAGGACATTCCAGCTCCACTGCAGGCATGTGGAGTAGCTCCCTCAACCCCTTCCCGGCCTCAACATCCGCTGCCTGCAACATCGTATTGTTTTGAACAGAACCATTACCAGGCAACATTGGAATTAGTTTCTGAGTGACAGTGAGGAGAACCATTACCAGGCAACATTGGAATTAGTTTCTGAGTGACAGGGAGGAGAACCATTACCAGGCAACATTGGAATTAGTTTCTGAGTGACAGTGAGGAGAACCATTACCAGGCAACATTGGAATTAGTTTCTGAGTGACAGTGAGGAGAACCATTACCAGGCAACATTGGAATTAGTTTCTGAGTGACAGTGAGGAGAACCATTACCAGGCAACATTGGAATTAGTTTCTGAGTGACAGGGAGGAGAACCATTACCAGGCAACATTGGAATTATTTCTGAGTGACAGTGAGGAGAACCATTACCAGGCAACATTGGAATTAGTTTCTGAGTGACAGTGAGGAGAACCATTACCAGGCAACATTGGAATTAGTTTCTGAGTGACAGTGAGGAGAACCATTACCAGGCAACATTGGAATTAGTTTCTGAGTGACAGTGAGGAGAACCATTACCAGGCAACATTGGAATTAGTTTCTGAGTGACAGTGAGGAGAACCGTTACCAGGCAACATTGGAATATATTTTAGTCAAACATTATATCTGTTTTGGCTTCTTGCAGTCAATTTGCAGTCTACAAATTATTTGTAGTTATATTCCGGCCCCCCAACTATCCGCTCAAGAGAAAATCTTCACGCGGCTGCATCTAGTGGATGATCCCTGGGATAAAGGGCTGAATCTAGTGGATGATCCCTGGGATAAAGGGCTGAATCTAGTGGATGATCCCTGGGATAAAGGGCTGAATCTAGTGGATGATCCCTGGGATAAAGGGCTGAATCTAGTGGATGATCCCTGGGATAATGGGCTGAATCTAGTTGATGATCCCTGGGATAAAGGGGTGAATCTAGTGGATGTTCCCTGGGATAAAGGGCTGAATCTAGTTGATGATCCCTGGGATAAAGGGGTGAATCTAGTGGATGTTCCCTGGGATAAAGGGCTGAATCTAGTTGATGATCCCTGGGATAAAGGGGTGAATCTAGTGGATGTTCCCTGGGATAAAGGGCTGAATCTAGTGGATGATCCCTGGGATAAAGGGGTGAATCTAGTGGATGGTCCCTGGGATAAAGGGCTGAATCTAGTGGATGATCCCTGGGATAAAGGGCTGAATCTAGTGGATGATCCCTGGGATAAAGGGCTGAATCTAGTGGATGATCACTGGGATAAAGGGCTGAATCTAGTGGATGATCCCTGGGATAAAGGGCTGAATCTAGTTGATGATCCCTGGGATAAAGGGCTGAATCTAGTTGATGATCCCTGGGATAAAGGGGGGAGGGGGGGGGGGATTCCAGGCACCCAAATAATTATTATCCGGTGAAACAATTCAGTTCACTGTGCTGTGGTTTCTGGTTCATTAACTTCACCATGTATTGTTCTGCGGTCTCATTCTACACATGGTGTACAGTGGGGAAAAAAAGTATTTAGTCAGCCACCAATTGTGCAAGTTCTCCCACTTAAAAAGATGAGAGAGGCCTGTAATTTTTATCATAGGTACACGTCAACTATGACAGACAAATTGAGATTTTTTTCCCCAGAAAATCACATTGTAGGATTTTTAATGAATTTATTTGCAAATTATGGTGGAAAATAAGTATTTGGTCACCTACAAACAAGCAAGATTTCTGGCTCTCACAGACCTGTAACTTCTTCTTTAAGAGGCTCCTCTGTCCTCCACTCGTTACCTGTATTAATGGCACCTGTTTGAACTTGTTATCAGTATAAAAGACACCTGTCCACAACCTCAAACAGTCACACTCCAAACTCCACTATGGCCAAGACCAAAGAGCTGTCAAAGGACACCAGAAAAAAATTGTAGACCTGCACCAGGCTGGGAAGACTGAATCTGCAATAGGTAAGCAGCTTGGTTTGAAGAAATCAACTGTGGGAGCAATTATTAGGAAATGGAAGACATACAAGACCACTGATAATCTCCCTCGATCTGGGGCTCCACGCAAGATCTCACCCCGTGGGGTCAAAATGATCACAAGAACGGTGAGCAAAAATCCCAGAACCACACAGGGGGACCTAGTGAATGACCTGCAGAGAGCTGGGACCAAAGTAACAAAGCCTACCATCAGTAACACACTACGCCGCCAGGGACTCAAATCCTGCAGTGCCAGATGTGTCCCCCTGCTTAAGCCAGTACATGTCCAGGCCCGTCTGAAGTTTGCTAGAGTGCATTTGGGTGATCCAGAAGAGGATTGGGAGAATGTCATATGGTCAGATGAAACCAAAATAGAACTTTTTGGTAAAAACTCAACTCGTCGTGTTTGGAGGACAAAGAATGCTGAGTTGCATCCAAAGAACACCATACCTACTGTGAAGCATGGGGGTGGAAACATCATGCTTTGGGGCTGTTTTTCTGCAAAGGGACCAGTACGACTGATCCGTGTAAAGGAAATAATTAATGGGGCCATGTATCGTGAGATTTTGAGTGAAAACCTCCTTCCATCAGCAAGGGCATTGAAGATGAAACGTGGCTGGGTCTTTCAGCATTACAATGATCCCAAACACACTGCCCGGGCAACGAAGGAGTGGCTTCGTAAGAAGCATTTCAAGGTCCTGGAGTGGCCTAGCCAGACTCCAGATCTCAACCGCATAGAAAATCTTTGGAGGGGGTTGAAAGTCCGTGTTGCCCAGCGACAGCCCCAAAACATCACTGCTCTGGAGGAGATTTGCATGGAGGAATGGGCCAAAATACCAGCAACAGTGTGTGAACACCTTGTGAAGACTTACAGAAAACGTTTGACCTGTGTCATTGCCAACAAAGGGTATATAACAAAGTATTGAGAAACTTTTGTTATTGACCAAATACTTATTTTCCACCATAATTTGCTAATAAATTCATTACAAATCCTACAATGTGATTTTCCGGATTTTTTTTCCTCATTTTGTCTGTCATAGTTGACATGTACCTAAATTACAAGCCTCTCTCATCTTTTTAAGTGGGAGAACTTGCACAATTGGTGGCTGACTAAATACTTTTTTCCCCCACTGTATTTATTGATCATTCTTTCTGTGAGGGAGTAGGCATGCTGGACATGGCCTTCCAGGGAGTAGGCATGCTGGACATGGCCTTCCAGGGAGTAGGCATGCTGGACATGGCCTTCCAGGGAGTAGGCATGCTGGACATGGCCTTCCAGGGAGTAGGCATGCTGGACATGGCCTTCCAGGGAGTAGGCATGCTGGACATGGCCTTCCAGGGAGTAGGCATGCTGGACATGGCCTTCCAGGGAGTGGGCATGCTGGACATGGCCTTCCAGGGAGTAGGCATGCTGGACATGGCCTTCCAGGGAGTAGGCATGCTTGACATGGCCTTCCAGGGAGTAGGCATGCTGGACATGGCCTTCCAGGGAGTAGGCATGCTGGACATGGCCTTCCAGGGAGTAGGCATGCTGGACATGGCCTTCCAGGGAGTAGGCATGCTGGACATGGCCTTCCAGGGAGTAGGCATGCTGGACATGGCCTTCCAGGGAGTAGGCATGCTGGACATGGCCTTCCAGGGAGTAGGCATGCTGGACATGGCCTTCCAGGGAGTAGGCATGCTGGACATGGCCTTCCAGGGAGTAGGCATGCTGGACATGGCCTTCCAGGGAGTAGGCATGCTGGACATGGCCTTCCAGGGAGTAGGCATGCTGGACATGGCCTTCCAGGGAGTAGGCATGCTGGACATGGCCTTCCAGGGAGTAGGCATGCTGGACATGGCCTTCCAGGGAGTAGGCATGCTGGACATGGCCTTCCAGGGAGTGGGCATGCTGGACATGGCCTTCCAGGGAGTAGGCATGCTGGACATGGCCTTCCAGGGAGTAGGCATGCTGGACATGGCCTTCCAGGGAGTAGGCATGCTGGACATGGCCTTCCAGGGAGTAGGCATGCTGGACATGGCCTTCCAGGGAGTAGGCATGCTGGACATGGCCTTCCAGGGAGTAGGCATGCTGGACATGGCCTTCCAGGGAGTAGGCATGCTGGACATGGCCTTCCAGGGAGTAGGCATGCTGGACATGGCCTTCCAGGGAGTAGGCATGCTGGACATGGCCTTCCAGGGAGTAGGCATGCTGGACATGGCCTTCCAGGGAGTAGGCATGCTGGACATGGCCTTCCAGGGAGTAGGCATGCTGGACATGGCCTTCCAGGGAGTAGGCATGCTGGACATGGCCTTCCAGGGAGTAGGCATGCTGGACATGTCCTTCCAGGGAGTAGGCATGCTGGACATGGCCTTCCAGGGAGTAGGCATGCTGGACATGGCCTTCCAGGGAGTAGGCATGCTGGACATGGCCTTCCAGGGAGTAGGCATGCTGGACATGGCCTTCCAGGGAGTAGGCATGCTGGACATGGCCTTCCAGGGAGTAGGCATGCTGGACATGGCCTTCCAGGGAGTAGGCATGCTGGACATGGCCTTCCAGGGAGTAGGCATGCTGGACATGGCCTTCCAGGGAGTAGGCATGCTGGACATGTCCTTCCAGGGAGTAGGCATGCTGGACATGGCCTTCCAGGGAGTAGGCATGCTGGACATGGCCTTCCAGGGAGTAGGCATGCTGGACATGGCCTTCCAGGGTGTAGGCATGCTGGACATGGCCTTTCAGGGAGTAGGCATGCTGGACATGGCCTTCCAGGGATTAGGCATGCTGGACATGGCCTTCCAGGGAGTAGGCATGCTGGACATGGCCTTCCAGGGAGTAGGCATGCTGGACATGGCCTTCCAGGATCCAATCAAAGGCACTAGATCTAAGTAAGATGACTCTTAGTCTTGACAAAATGCCAGTTTGTGCCCAGAGACTGCTAAGGTTTTTGTCAATGATGTCCTCCATCTTTGTTAGCATCACCCTCAGCAGTGGAGATGGCTCCACCAGCCTTCTCAGTGTAGTGCTTCCTTTTGATAAAGGTTGTTGAATCAGAAGATCCTTTAGCATAGTTATGCTCAGAACCACAATCTTTACACTTCTGAACCTTAAAAACTGACCTAAAGTCAGATACATTGAGACAAACCACCATGTGAGCAGCAAGTGTAGGGTTAATGGAGTGAAGTGGGGGATGGGTAGGACCACCAGTATCAACTATATGTCTATGAATGCATTACTATTAATGCGTTACTAAAACGGATGGATGCTCTTCATCAACACCATCTCACCTGTGAAACTAGATATCAGCAATCAATCAACAAGACTAATGAAATGGAGCAAATGAAGACATTAGAACTGCTAAAGGTCAGATATTATATTCTGACACCAATTTCCTACTGGTAGATTTTGTACATGATCTGTCAATCCTGAGAGCAACGCTCTCTCTCCTCCTCTTCCCCCATCTCTCTTTGCTGGGGTGAAGTTCCCCCTAGATACAGATCTAGGATCAGCTTCCCCTCCCCCAAACCTAACAAGGATCATTAGTGGGAGGATTTTAAACTGATCCAAAGCCAGTGTCTATTTGGGAAACTTGTCCCCTCCCCCACAACTCTACATGTGGATGCGGCTTCCTCCATCTCACCATGTTCACAAAGAAAACGGCAGTGTATTTCAGCTGTAAGTATTTTGAAGTTACTAGCTATATTATTTGAATTGAATTGACTTAGCTTCATTATTATTCAACAATAACTGGGCCAATGTAGCCGTAGCAGCAGTGGTGGTTCTAGAACATTCCCAGTGGGAGGGGCCAGGCTGGGGCCAGTTGTACTGTTAGAGGGGCCAGTTACATCACACATTATTGTTGTCATGACGTTTTCGTCACTGCATTGCAGGCATCAATAGACAAATGACCATGTTTATAATCATTCAACTATTTATTATTTGCATTTACATTTTGTCATTTGAATTACATATTCACTATCAGTTACATCAACTGTATTCTACGGTTTTTGTGGTTTCTTACAAAAAGATTCGCAAATTCATCTGGATTTAAGGCCTTTGCCTTCCTTGACTCAAACCTTAATACACCTAAATTGCTTAATCTCTCATCTGACATTGTGGACCTGAGATACGTTTTCACCAGCTTTAGAGCAGAAAAACTCTGTTCATAAGAAGCGGTACTAACAGTGATTGAAACAGATATTCTGCACAGTTTAAAGAGCTGAAAGAAAACGTCTTCATAAGGCTGAATGAATAATGCTATCTCTACTACACTGGAGGGTCTCTGCATGCCACTCTGGATTTTCCTTTGTCAAATTCTTCTGAACTGATGTAGTTTCATGCCCCAAGTCCTCAATATTTGATTCATACATTCTAGCAAATGGAAACAGGGACTTCTCTTTCCTTCAGGTCATTGTTACTCAGATCCAGCTCTCTCAGGTGTGAGGGGTTTGACTTCAGAGCTGAGACCAGAGAAGCACAGCCTTCCTCTGTGACTAGACAGCCTGACAGCCTGCAAAGAGTCAAATCATATTAAAATCACACTGCTATTCTTTGGTGGTGAAAATAGTGGCAGTATATATTTTCTACATATTCAGATATATCAGTGTCCTGAAACCTGCCATATCTATTCATAAATTAATGTATCATTATTAGAAATGACAAATTATCAACGTTTTGCTTGTAGAGAGACAAATATAAAAGTACAAATACAGTGGTGTGAAAAAGTGTTTGCCCCCTTCCTGATTTGTTATTTGTTTGCATGTTTGTCACACTTAAATGTTTCAGATCATCAAACAAATTTAAATATTAGTCAAAGATAAAATGCAGTTTTGAAATGAAGGTTGTTATTATTAAGGGAAAACAAAATCCAAACCTACATGGCCCTGTGTGAAAAAGTGATTGCACCCCCTGTTATAACACAACTCAACTGTGGTTTATCACACCTGAGTTCAATTCCTCTAGCCACACCCAGGCCTGATTACTGCCACACCTGTTCTCAATCAAGGAATCACTTAAATAGGACCTGCCTTACAAAGTTAAGTAGACCAAAAGATCCTCAAAAGCTAGACATCATGCCGAGATCCAAAGAAATTCAGGAACAAATGAGAAAGAAATTAATTGAGATCCATCAGTCTGGAAAAGGTTATAAAGCCATTTCTAAAGCTTTGGGACTCCAGCGAACCACAGTGAGAGCCATTATCCACAAATGGCGAAAACATGGAACAGTGGTGAACCTTCCCAGGAGTGACCGGCCGACCAAAATGACCCCAAGAGCGTAGCGACGACTCATCCAAGAGGTCACAAAAGACCCCAGAACAACATCCAAAGAGCTGCAGGCCTCACTTACTCAGTTAAAGTCAGTGTTCATGACTCCACCATAAGAAAGAGACTGGGCAGAAATGGCCTGCATGGCAGAGTTCCAACACGAAAACCACTGCTGAGCAAGAAAACCATTAAGGCTCGTCTCGTTTTTGCCAGAAAACATATTGATGATCCCCAAGACCTTTGGGAAAATACTCTGTGGACTGACGAGACAAAAGTTGAACTTTTTGGAAGGTGTGTGTCCCATTACATCTGCCGTAAAAGTAACATCGCATTTCAGAAAAAGAACATCATACCAACAGTAAAATATGGTGGTGGTAGTGTGATGGTCTGGGCCTGTTTTGCTGCTTCAGGACCTGGAAGACTTGCTGTGATAAATGGAACCATGAATTCTGCTGTCTACCAAAAAAACCTGAAGGAGAATGTCCGGCCATCTGTTTGTGACCTCAAGCTGAAGCGAACTTGGATTCTGCATCAGGACAATGATCCAAAACACACCAGCAAGTTCAACTCTGAATGGCTGAAGAAAAACAAAATGAAGACTTTGAATTGGCCTAGTCAAAGTCCTGACCTGAATCCTATTGAGATGCTGTGGCATGACCTTAAAAAGGAAATTCATGCTCGAAAACCCCCCAATGTGGCTGAATTACAACAATTCTGCAAAGATGAGTGGGCCAAAATTCCTCCACAGCGCTGTAAAAACTTCATTGGAATTCAAATGTTTGATTGCAGTTGTTGCTGCTAAGGGTGGCCCAACCAGTTATTAGGTTGTAGGGGGCAATCACTTTTTCACACAGGGCCATGTGGGTTTGGATTTTGCTTTCCCTTAATAATAACAACCTTCATTTCAAAACTGCATTTTGTGTTTACTTGTGTTATCTTTGACTAATATTTAAATTTGTTTGATGATCTGAAACATTTAAGTGTGACAAACATGCAAACAAATAAGAAATCAGAAAGGGGGCAAACACTTTTTCACACCACTCTAAAACTGTAAGCTTCACTGTCCAAACACATATGGTGTGGACTATGTGTGCCTGGTAAACACATGTGGATCTGGTGAACAGTTATCACTTGTTGACCAACTACAGGAATACTGACCTCAGAGTCTCCAGTTTACAGTGGGGATTCCCCAGGACAGCAGAGAGCAGCTTCACTCCTGAATCCTTCAGGTCATTGTTACTCAGGTCCAGCTCTCTCAGGTGTGAGGGGTTTGACTTCAGAGCTGAGACCAGAGAAGCACAGCCTTCCTCTGTGACTAGACAGCCTGACAGCCTGCAATGAGTAAAATCATATTAAAACCACACTGCTATTCTTTGGTGGTCAAAATAGTGGCAGTATATTTTTTTCAACATATTCAGATATATCAGCGTCCTGAAACCTACCATATCTATTCATAAATGAATGTTTCATTATTGGAAATGAGAAATTATCAAAGTATTGTTTGTAGATAGAAAAATGCATATTACAAATATTTGAGTAGACTGACCAGACCAGTTTAAAAAGCAGTATCAGTCAAAAGACAGACAGTGAGGTATCAGATTTAGATTGTATTGAGTATACAGTCCACACCATATCTAGTTTGACAGTGAAGCTAACATTTTAAATGTGGCTCTGTACTCCAGCATTTTGGATTTGAAATCAAATGTTTCATATGAGGTGACAGTATATAATGTCACCTTTTATTTGAGGGTATTTTCATACATATCTGTTTCACCATTTAGAAATGAAAGCACTTTATGTATCTAGTCCCCCCATTTGAAGAAGTCAAACGTACTCTGACCAATTCACTTATAGTGTATTAAAGTAGTCAAAAGTTTAGTATTTGGTTGTAAACTTGTTGGTTGCATTTGCAGTTTGTTTTGGTTGTGTTTTTGGGTTATGTTTTGACCGATAGTAACTGAATGGGTGATGATGACTGGAGTAATTTTCTGTCTAAGTGAGTAGATAACATGTTTCTAAACACTACTAAATTAATTCTGATGATGCCATGATTAATAAAAATCATGAATGAATCATGAATAATAATGAGTGAGAAAGTTACAGAGGCTACAACAAAACATGCTAACCTCTCACCATTACCAATAACAGAGGGGGTATGATCCTTGTTCCTCTGTAACTTTCTCATTCATCATCATTCACGATTCATTCATGATTATTCATAATCATGGTAGCATCCACATGAATGTAGAAGTGTTCAGAAACATCTTCTATTCTTACTGACAATACAAGTGAAGTGACTCCAAAATGACAGGACATTATTCACCATTCAGTTTCTATTGGGAAAAACGTCATCCAAAACACAACCAAGACAAACTGCAAATGTATTCAACAAGTTTGTAGAATCACAAGCTTGATGTAATCACTGCAGGCAACGAATATTGGACCAAACACTAAACTTTGGACTAAATTAATTTGTCCAAATAATAATATACTTTTTCAAATGGGAGAACTAGATAAATTAAGTGCTTTCATTTCTAAACTGTAAAATATATATAAATACCTTTAAATAAAAGGTGACATTATGTACTGTTGCCTAACATGAAACATTCTATCTCAAATCCAAAATGCTGGAGCATAGCACCAAATGTAAAACTGTAAGCTTCACTGTCCAAACACATATGGTGTGGACTATGTGTGCCTGGTAAACACATGTGGATCTGGTGAACAGTTATCACTTGTTGACCAACTACAGGAATACTGACCTCAGAGTCTCCAGTTTACAGTGGGGATTCCCCAGTCCAGCAGAGAGCAGTCTGACTCCTGAGTCTCCTGGGTGATTGTAGCTCAGGTCCAGCTCTCTCAGGCGTGAGGGTTTTGACTTCAGAGCTGAGACCAGAGAAGCACAGCCTTCCTCTGTGACTCCACAGCCTGACAGCCTGACAGAGAGATCATCATGATTTCACAAACACACTGTTAATTTAACACCAGTAGTGTAGAAGGACAATGGCAGATGCATTTGGTTTATTCTCTTAAACAACATATAGATTCATCTTCCATCTCCTAGAATTGTATGGTCATATTGTTATACTAATGTGAACATCAATGCATTGATTCAATATGTTTTTCAATAATACATATATTTCTCTAAACTGAATATTTCTTCCTTATGATTAGTACTTAAATGTCATTTTATGTACTCACAGAGCAGCTCTGGAGGCTTTGACCACTGGCAGCAGCCTCAGAAGACCTTCCTCTGATCTGGAGTATTTCTTCAGGTCAAACACATCCAGCTCCTTTTCTGAAGTCAGCAACACAAAGACCAGAGCTGACCACTGTGCAGGTGACAGTTCTTCTTCTGAGAGACTTCCTGAGCTCAGGTAGCTTTGGATCTCCTCCACTAGAGAATGGTCATTCAGTTCATTCAGACAGTGGAACAGATTGATGCACCTCTCTGGAGAGGGATTCTTCCTGGTCTTCTCCTTGATGTACTTGACTGTTTCTTCATGGCTCTGTGAGCTGCTTCTTGTCTTTGTCAGTAGACCTCGTAAGTGCTTCTGATTGGACTCCAGTGAGAGGCCCAGAAGGAAGCGGAGGAACAGGTCCAGGTTTCCTGTCTCACTTTGTAAGGCTTTATCCACAGCACTCTTGTAGACAGTAACTGCAGTAACTTGCGGTTCGGCCATTAGATTCTCATTGTTGTTGATGAATGAGAGGAACACATATACAGCAGCCAGAAACTCCTGAATGCTCAGATGCACGAAGCAGTACACCTTGTCCTGGTACAGCAAACATTCCTCTTTAAAGATCTGCGTGCACAATCCTGAGTACACTGAGGCTTCATTGACATCAATGCCAGCCTCTTTCAGGTCTTCTTCATAGAAAATCAGATTGCCATTCACAAGCTGTTGAAAGGCCAGTTTTCCCAGTGACAGAATGCTCTCTTTATTCCAGTGTGGACCTGTCTCTTCTTTCCCAAGATACTTTTCATTCTTCTGTTTGGTATGAAACTCCACAAGGTGTGTGTACATCTCAGTGATAGTGTTTGGCATCTCTTCTCTCTTGTCTGTACTCAACATGTGTTCAAGGACTGTTGCAGAAATCCAACAGAAGACTGGAATGTGGCACATGATGTGGAGGCTCCTTGATGTCTTTATGTGTGAGATGATTCTGCTGGCCAGGTCCTCATCACTGAATCTCTTCCTGAAGTACTCCTCCTTCTGTGGGTCATTGAACCCTCGTACCTCTGTCACCTGGTGAACACACCCTGAAGGGATCTTATTGGCTGCTGCAGGTCGGGTAGTTATCCAGAGGAGAGCAGAGGGAAGCAGATTTTCCCTTGATGAGATTTGTCAGCAGAACATCCACTGAGGTTGACTTTGTGACGTCACAGCATATCTTGTTCTTCTGGAAGTCTAGGGTCAGTCGGCACTCATCCAGACCATCAAAGATGAACAGAACTTTGTACTTGTCGTAGTTGGAGATTCTTGATTCTTTGGTTTCCATTGAGAAGTGATTGAGAAGTTCAATCAAAGTGTGTTTTTCCTTTTTCATCAAATTCAGCTCCCGGAAAGGGAATGAAAATACAAATTGGACATCCTGATTTGCTTTTCCTTCAGCCCAGTCCAGAATGAACTTCTGCACAGAGACTGTTTTTCCAATGCCAGCGACTCCCTTTGTAAGCACAGTTCTGATAAGTTTGTCTTGTCCAGTTAAGGGTTTGAAGATGTCGTTACATTTGATTGCAGTCTCTGGTCTTGCTTTTTTCCTGGTTGTTGTCTCAATCTGTCTCAGCTCATGTTCATTATTGACCTCTCCTGTTCCACCCTCTGTGATGTAGAGCTCTGTGTAGATCTTATTGAGAAGTGTTGGGTTTCCTTGTTCAGCGATCCCCTCAAATACACATTGAAACTTCTTCTTTAGATTAGATTTGAGTTCAACGTTGAAGAATCACAGCACGCTCATCTGAATCTAGAAATAACACAGAGCATATTAATATTACGTCTGTTTTAATGCCTACAGTATTCTAGGACTGTTATAACATTTTAAATGATAATACTTTATTCTCTTAACTGACTGTATAAATGTGTAAATGTTTTCATAATGCATTACAGACTGGTGTGACTGATTATATTATTATGATCTCTCTCTCTCTCTCTCTCTCTCTCTCTCTCTCTCTCTCTCTCTCTCTCTCTCTCTCTCTCTCTCTCTCTCTTTCTCTCGCTCTCTCTCTCTCTCTCTCTCTCTCTCTCTCTCTCTCTCTCTCTCTCTCTCTCTCTCTCTCTCTCTCTCTCTCAACTCAACACAACACAACACAACACAACACATCCCTGATGCTACTTGATGAGGTCACTAGGTGTTGTGTTAAGGCTGCTACAATATCACTGAGTTACACAGCTACTTTAGCTGTACTTTAGCTACAGCTTTTAAATGTTCTAAAACAGCATTCAACATGAGGCAGACAGCTCTTACTTTTCTCCAGTGTGTCAGCAAGCTCCTTCTGGTTCATTTTCCTCAGGACGTGCAGTGTGATCTTCAGAGCCCCCTCTCTGGCACTGCTCTCCTGCTTCCCATCTTCAGCGTCCACCACTTCCTTATCCTGCTTCTGACTCTCAAAGCCTTCTGGGAGTTCTGGACTAAGAATCCTCTTGAACATCTTCAGCTCGTTCTTCACAAATGTCATAATATTCTCTTCAAGCAACTGAAATATATCAAGTAAAGAAGTTAAGCAAGAGACTAAATGCTTTCTCATTAACACATTAATGAATGATTGACAGATCAACTTTACTTGAGGTAAACAAAAACAAATGTACATAACAGGACAACATACACTGAATATGGAGGCCAGGTCTGTTTGATGACTCTGGGAAGACTGACCACTGAGAATCTCTGACTCTGATCTCTCCTGTTGGTTTCTGGGGACAAAACATGAGATTACATCTCCTCATCCAGGGAGTGCACACACACACACACACACACACACACACACACACACACACACAGGGAGGGAATGTTGTGTTAGTTTAATATTGTTTCAGGACTATGAAAATGGAAAAAAGGATTAGCCTATGGATTATGAAAACAACAAAAATAAATGGTAAAATGGGAGAGGAGAAATGACTAGAGACAGTGTTGAACTCACTGACCATGACCATGAGTTCTTCTTACCTTCGTTCAGTAGGAAAGTCTCCCTCTCTAAACACTATAGGTAGAGCCATAGACCGGTCACTCTTCATGGACACACAGCTGGGTACAGGGGAGGCTGGTCTCTCCTGCTTGATTGGACTTCAACACAACAGAGACAAACATTACATTTTACATTTACATTTTAGTCATTTAGCAGACGCTCTTATCCAGAGCAACTTACAGTTAGTGAATACATATATATATTTTTTTTTTATACTGGCCCCCCGTGGGAATTGAACCCACAACCCTAGCGTTGCAAACGCCATGCTCTATCAACTGAGCTACATCCCTGCCAGCCATTCCCTCCCCTACCCTGGACAACGCTGGGCCAATTGCGCGCCGCCCATGAGTCTCCCGGTCGCGGCCGGCTGTGACAGAGCCTGGATTCGAACCAGGATCTCTAGTGGCACAGTTAGCACTGCGATGCAGTGCCTTAGACCACTGCGCCACTCAGGAGTACATCTCTCATCTACTCTGAGCTCAGATGGGGAAACCAGAGTTTCATTCCAAAACGCTATATATCCATTTTCAGAAATGTTGGTCAATTAACTTTTATAGTTTGAAGAAATTATGATAGAGATTGGTGTGTTTTTTCACCATCTAGTCATGGCATGGGGTTGTTCAATGATAGACATGTATTTGTTTAAAATCTATCACTTGATGGTTTCATTTCAGAGATTGCCTCGCTCTCATAGAAATAAAAATATGGGTTGTACACAGTCAAATGTAACAAATGACTACATGTGTAATACATATACAGTACCAGTCAAAGAAAACATTTACGTTCAACATTTTAGTCATTTAGCAGATGTTTTTATCCAGGGCATCTTAAGTCAAGTTCATCATTAAACCTTCGTAGGAGCATTGTTAAATCTCTGAGCTGTTTCCCAAAACCATCGTTATTAACGTTGAACAGCTAAGTGCATCGTTAGATGCTTTTTTGCCCTCTCGCGTCACTTTATACACAGAAGATCTCCGCTAAACATAGAATCACATGGTTTATCCGTCTCTCTGTGACCGCCGATAAATTCAGAACAAAGTTGATCTACAAATACAAAGTTGCAAATGTCTTTGCAATTGATACAAACAAGGGAGGTATGAAATGATGCTTCAAATGAAAACCGAGATGACTGCATTACAATATAAACAGTAGGCTATAGGCCTATTTCAATCATATTGGAATATATTCAATGTTCAATATATTTAGTTTTATTTTGCTACTTGTAGACTACTGTCTGTAATTTGTCTCAATATATTTCATGATGTGTAGCCTAACATGTGAACAATGATGTGCCAAGTCTGTGATTTAGTGCATTGTTATTGTGTAAGCATTAGAATAAGCCGCCTCAATATTTGCAGCTGTAGGTGATAATATCTATCTAGGAGCTGATCCGTTATCAGCATTGTGCAATAATTATAATGTTAAGGAAAGTTTTGAATGGAGAAAGCTGATCCGAGAGCAGCGCTCCCCTTTCTTTCGACCATATCAGTATCGATACATGCTCCACCGGACATCCAAACTTGTCGTGCTGCTAATCCAGTTTCTGCTGGTCTGCCTGCGGCTATGGAAACCTGACCTGTTCATCGGACGTGATACCTTGTCCCAAACCTGCTGTTCTCTCTCTCTCTCTCTCTCTCTCTCTCTCTCTCTCTCTCTCTCTCTCTCTCTCTCTCTATCTCTCTCTCTCTCTCTCTCTCTCTCCCTCTCTCTCTCTCTCCCTCCCTCTCTCTCTCTCTCTCTCTCTCTCTCTCCCACACCTGCTGTCTCAACCTCTGAATGCTCGGCTATGAAAAGCCAACTGACATTTACTTCTGAGATGCTGACGTGTTGCAACCTCTATAACCGCTATATAAGCTAAATAAAAAAAGGAAATAGTAACACAATGAAATAACAATAATGAGGCTATAAGGAGTACCAGTACTGAGTCAATGTGCAGGGTACCAGGTAGTTGAGGTAATAACTACACTATATACAAGGAGTACCAGTACTGAGTCAATGTGCAGTGGTAAAATACATGGTAAAATGGGAGAGGAGAAATGACTAGAGACAGTGTTGTTTAACTCACTGACCATGACCCATGAGTTCTTCTTACCTTTGTTGAGTAGAAAAGTCTCCCTCTCTGAAGGATAGAGGGTGAGCCATAGACCGGTCACTCTTCATGGACACACAGCTGGGTACAGGGGAGGCTGGTCTCTCCTGCTTGATTGGGCTTCAACACAACAGAGACAAACATTACATCTCTCATCTACTCTGAGCTCAGATGGGGAAACAAGAGTTTCATTCCAAAACGCTATATATCCATTTTCAGAAATGTTGGTAAATTAGATTTTATTGTTTATAAAAACTTGGAAAGAGATTGATGTGTTATTTCACTATCTAATCATGGCATGGGGTTGGTTGTAAAATGACAGACATGTATTTGTTTAAAATCTATCAATTGACTGTTTAATATCAGAGATTGCCTCACTCTCATAGAAATAGAAATCTGGGTTGTACAGTGTCAAATGTAATACATTTGTAATACATACAGTTGAAGTCGGAAGTTTAAATACACTTAGGTTGGAGTCATTAAAACTCGTTTTTCAACCACTCCACAAATGTCTTGTTAACAAACTATGGTTTTGGCAAGTCGGTTAAGACATCTACTTTGTGCATGACACAAGTAATTTTTCCAACAATTGTTTACAGACAGATTATTTAACTTGTAATTCATTGTATCACAATTCCAGTGGGTCAGAAGTTTACATACACTAAGTTGACTGTGCCTTTAAACAGCTTGGGAAATTCCAGAAAATGATGTCATGGCTTTAGAAGCTTCTGATAGGCTAATTGACATAATTTGAGTCAATTGGAGGTGTACCTGTGGATGTATTTCAAGGCCTACCTTCAAACTCAGTGCCTCTTTGCTTGACATCATGGGAAAATCAAAAGCAATCAGCCAAGACCTCAGAAAAATGGTTGTAGACCTCCACAAGTCTGGTTCATCCTTGCGAGCAATTTCCAAATGCCTGAAGGTACCATGTTCATCTGTACAAACAGTAGTACGCAAGTATAAACACCATGGGACCACGCAGCCGTCATACCGCTCAGGAAGGAGACGCATTCTGTCTCCTAGAGATGAACGTACTTTGGTGCGAAAAGTGCAAATCAATCCCAGAACAACAGCAAAGGACCTTGTGAAGATGCTGGAGGAAACAGGTACAAAAGTATCTATATCCACAGTAAAACGAGTCCTATATATCGACATAACCTGAAAGGCTGCTCAGCAAGGAAGATGCCACTGCTCCAAAACCGCCATAAAAAAGCCAGACTGCAGTTTACAACTGCACATGGGGACAAAGATCTTACTTTTTGAAGAAATGTCCTCTGGTCTGATGAAACAAAAATAGAACTGTTTGCCCACAATGACCATCGTTATGTTTGGAGGAAAAAGGGGGTTGCTTGCAAGCCGAAGAACACCATCCCAACCGTGAATCAGGGGGGTGGCAGCATTATGCTGTTGGGGTGCTTTGCTGCAGGTGGGACTGGTGCACTTCACAAAATAGATGGCATCATGTATGTGGATATATTGAAGCAACATCTCAAGACATCAGTCAGGAAGTTAAAGCTTGGTCGCAAATGGGTCTTCCAAATGGACAATGACCCCAAGCATACTTCCAAAGTTGTGGCAAAATGGCTTAAGGACAACAATTCAAGGTATTGGAGTGGCCATCACAAAGCCCTGACCTCAATCCTATAGAAAATGTGTGGCAGAACTGAAAAAGTGTGTGTGAGCAAGGAGGCCTACAAACCTGACTCAGTTACACCAACTCTGTCAAGAGGAATGGGCCAAAATTCACCCAACTTATTGTGGGAAGCTTGTGGAAGGCTACCCGGAACGTTTGACCCAAGTTATACAATTTAAAGGCAATGCTACCAAATACTAATTGAGTGTATGTAAACTTCTGACCCTCTGGGAATGTGATGAAAGAAATAAAAGCTGAAATAAATATTTCTCTCTGCTAGTATTCTGACATTTCACATTCTTAAAATAAAGTGGTGATCCTAACTGACCTAAAACAGGGAATTTTTACTAGGATTAAATGTCAGGAATTGTGAAAAACTGAGTTTAAATGTAAACTTCCGACTTCAACAGTATATAGTGGCAGTAGTAGTGGTTAGTACTGATAGAGAGATTAGACCTGGGTTCTATCATTTACATTACATTTTAGTCATTTAGCAGACGCTCTTATCCAGAGCGACTTACAGTTAGTGAATACATGTTTTTTTTTTTTTTTTTTTGACTGGCCCCCCGTGGGAAACGAACCCACAACCCTGGCGTTGCAAACGCCATGCTCTATCAACTGAGCTACATCCCTGCCGGCCATTCCCTCCCCTACCCTGGACGACGCTGGGCCAATTGTGCGTCGCCCATGAGTCTCCCGGTCGCGGCCGGCTGCGACAGAGCCTGGATACGAACCAGGATCTCTAGTGACACAGTTAGCACTGCGATGCAGTGCCTTAGACCACTGCGCCACTCAGGAGTCTATAGGTGGTCTATATATATAGTGGCAGTAGTAGTGGCTAGTACTGATAGAGAGATAAGACCTGGGTTCTATCAGGTGGTCTGTATATATAGTGGCAGTAGTAGTGGCTAGTACTGATAGAGAGATAAGACCTGGGTTCAATCAGGTGGTCTATATATATAGTGGCAGTAGTAGTGGTTAGTAGAGATAGAGAGATAAGACCTGGGTTCTATCAGGTGGTCTATATATATAGTGGCAGTAGTAGTGGCTAGTAATGATAGAGAGATAAGACCTGGGTTCAATCAGGTGGTCTATATATATAGTGGCAGTAGTAGTGGCTAGTAGTGATAGAGAGATAAGACCTGGGTTCTATCAGGTGGTCTATATATATAGTGGCAGTAGTAGTGGCTAGTAGTGATAGAGAGATAAGACCTGGGTTCTATCAGGTGGTCTATATATATAGTGGCAGTAGTAGTGGTTAGTACTGATAGAGAGATAAGACCTGGGTTCTATCAGGTGGTCTATATATATAGTGGCAGTAGTAGTGGTTAGTAGTGATAGAGCGATCAGACTTGGGTTCTATCAGGTGGTCTATATATATAGTGGCAGTAGTAGTGGCTAGTACTGATATAGAGATAAGACCTGGGTTCTATCAGGTGGTCTATATATATAGTGTCAGTAGTAGTGGTTAGTAGTGATAGAGAGATAAGACCTGGGTTCTATCAGGTGGTCTATATATATATATATATATATATATATATGAGCAATCAGGGGAGAAGGGCCTTGGTCAGGGAGGTGACCAAGAATCCGATGGTCATTCTGACAGAGCTCCAGAGTTCCTCTGTGGAGATGGTAGAACCTTCCGGAAGGACAACCATCTCTGCAGCACTCCACCAATCAGGCCTTTATGGTAGAGGGGCCAGACAGAAGCCACTCCTCAGTAAAAGGCACATGACAGCCCGCTTGGAGTTTGCCAAAAGGCACCTAAAGACTCTCAGACAAGATTCTCTGATCTGATGAAACCAAGATTGAACTCTTTGGCCTGAATGCCAAGCGTCTTGTCTGGAGGTAACCTGGCACCATCCCTATGGTGAAGCATGGTGGTGGCAGCATCATGCTGTGGGGATGTTTTTCAGCGGCAGGGACTGGGAGACTAGTCAGGATCGAGGGAAAGATGAACAGAGCAAAGCAAAGTACATAGAGATCCTTGATGAAAACCTGCTCCAGAGCACTCAGGACCTCAGACTGGGGTGAACGTTCACCTTCCAATAGGACAACGATGGTAAGCACACAGCCAAGACAACGCAGAAGTGGCTTCGGTATAAGTCTCTGAATGACCTTGAGTGGCCCAGCCAGAGTCCGGACTTGAACCCGATGGAACATCTCTGGAGAGACCTGAAAATAGCTGTGCAGCGACGCTCCTCATCAAACCTGAACGAGCTTGAGAGGATCTGCAGAGAAGAATGGGAGAAACTACCCAAATACAGGTATGCCAAGATTGTAGCGTCATACCCAAGAAGACTTGAGGCTGTAATCGCTGCCAAAGGTGCTTCAACAAAGTACTGAGTAAAGGGTCTGAATACTTTTGTAAAAGTAATTTTTGTTTTGTCATTACGGGGTACTGTGTGTAGATTGATGAGGATTATTTATTTTTTCATCCATTTTAGAATAAGGCTGTAACGTAACAAAATGTGGAAAATTCACGGGATCTAAATACTTTCCGAATGCACTGTATATAACAAATCCACAGTATTCCAATTGTACAATCATATATCAGATATGGAGCAAACCCTGTAGACAGGTGAAACCGGGGGAAAACCTACTGTAGCTAACAATACTTTCCCAACCTAGAACCCTAGAAAGCTGAAGCTAGTTGGAAACAGGTACCAGTGCCTTCAGAAAGTATTCATACCCCTTGACTTATTCCACATGTTGTTGTGTTACAGCCTTAATCTAAAATTATTTATTTTCCGTCTCTCTGTGTTTCATCATTTTCCTTCAGTTCGCAAGAGGCTGGATGTATCTCACCGGAGAAAGCATCAGAGCGAGTGAAACAGCGCCCCTCTGTCTCTCTATGTGTAGGCCATCTATCTGATGCTGTCTGGTCCAAAATAGTATGACATTGTTGCCGCCTGTAGCATTGAATGCAAGTGAAGCCAGCGAGCATTTGGCCTCCCTTGATTAAGAAATATATACAATTATAGCCAATCAGCATTGAGCTAAACTGAGTGAGCTCGACTGTGAATGGTCCCCAAAAAAGTATCAAGGGAAGCCAATTTGGATTTTGGCTTCACTCCTATCAAATAGCATTGAGAGCATACGTCATTGAGAAAAAAAAAACTTAAATGGTTGCATCTCGTTGTGTTGTTGTCCTCCGGTGTAATCTAAAATTGACCTTTTCCTAAATTAGCCATGGATGGAGATAGGGATTTGAACTTGTGGATTTACTTAATTCTCCATACTGGCTAATGATTATAACGCTGATTCTGATCCAACCATTCATTCATACATTGTTGTGCCCCTGGCCTGAGAGGATGGAAGTTCAATATGTAGCTAGATGTAGATGGCTAATGTTAACTAGCTAACGTTGCCCATGAACGTTCTTTAAAAGTGCTATCCTCTCAATCTTAAATAAGCATGCCCCATTAAAAAAATTCAGAACAAGAACAGATATAGCCCCTGGTTCTCCTCAGACTTGACTGCCCTTGACCAGCACAAAAACATCCTGTGGTGTACTGCATTAGCATCGATTAGCCCCTGTGATATGCAACTTTTCAGGGAAGTTAGGAACCAATATACACGAGCAGTTAGGAAAGCAAAGGCTAGCTTTTTCAAACAGAAATTTGCATCCTGTAGCACTAACTCCAAAACGTTTTTGGACACTGTAAAGTCCATGGAGAATAAGAGCACCTCCTCCCAGCTGCCCACTGCACTGAGGCTAGGAAACACTATCACCACCGATAAATCTACAATAATCGAGAATTTCAACAAGCATTTTGCTATGGCTGGCCATGCTTTCCACCTGGCTACCACTACCCCGGCCACCAGCTCTGCACCCTCCGCTGCAACTTGCCCATGCCCCCCCCCCCCCCCCCCCCCCCGCTTCTCCTTCACATAAATTCAGACAGCTGATATTCTGTAAGAGCTGCAAAATCTGGACCCCTACAAATCATCTGGGCTAGACAATCTGGACACTTTATTTCTAAAAATAGCCTCTGAAATTGTCGCAACCCCTATTACTAGCCTGTTCAACCTCTCTTTCGTAACGTCTGAGATCCCCAGAGATTGGAAAGCTGCAGCGGTCATCCCCCTCTTCAAAGGGGGTGACACTCTAGATCCAAACTGCTACAGACATATATACATCCTGTCCTGCCTTTCGAACGTTTTTGAAAGCCAAGTTAACAAACAGATCACCAACCATTTCTAATCCCACCGTACCTTCTCCGCTATGCAATACGGTTTCCGAGCTGGTCATGGGTGCACCTCAGCCACGCTCAAGGTCCTAAACGATATTATAACCGCGATTGATAATAGACAGTACTGTGCAGCCGTCTTCATTGACCTGGCCAAGGCTTTCGACTCTGTCAACCACCGCATTCTTATTGGCAGACTAAATAGCCTTGGTTTCTCAAATGACTGCCTCACCTGGTTCACCAACTACTTCTCAGATAGAGTTCAATGTGTCAAATCGGAGGGCCTGTTATCTGGACCTATGGCAGTCTCTATGGGGGTGCCACAGGGTTCAATTCTTGGACCGACTCTTTTCTCTGTGTATATCAATGATGTCGCTCTTACTGCTGGTGACTCTCAGATCCACCTCTAAGCAGAAGACACCATTTTGTATACATCTGGCCCTTCATTGGACACTGTGTTAACAAACCTCCAAGCGAGCTTCAACGCCATACAACACTCCTTCCGTAGCCTCCAACTGCTCTTAAACACTAGTAAAACTAAATGCATGCTCTTCAATCGAACGCTGCTTGCACCCGCCCACCCGACTAGAATCACTACTCTCGGCGGGTCTGACCTAGAGTATGTGGACAACTACAAATACCTAGGTGTCTGGTTAGACTGTAAACTCTCCTTCCAGACTCACATTAAGAATCTCCAATCTAAAGTTAAATCTAGAATCGGCTTCCTATTTCGCATCAAAGCCTCCTTCACTCATGCTGCCAAACATGCCCTCATAAAACTGACTATCCTACCGATCCTTGACTTTGGCGATGTCATTAACAAAATAGCCTCCAACACTCTACTCAGCAAATTGGATGTAGTCTATCACAGTGCCATCCGTTTTGTCACCAAAGCCCCATATACTACCCACCACTGTGACCTGTACGCTCTTGTTGGCTGGTCCTCACTACATATTCGTTGCCAAACCCACTGGCTCCAGGTCATCTATAAATCACTGCTAGGCAAATCTCTGTCTTATCTTAGCTCATTGGTCACCATAGCAACACCCACCCGTAGTATGCGCTCCAGCAGGTATATCTCACTAGTCATCACCAAAGCCAACACCTCCTTTGGCCGCCATTCCTTCCAGTTTTCTGCTGCAAATGACTGGAACGAACTGCAAAAATCTCTGAAGCTGGAGACTCTTATCTCCCTCACTAACTTTAAGCATCAGTTGTCAGAGCACCTTACCGATCACTGCACCTGTACACAGCCCATCTGTAATTAGCCCACCCAACTACCTCATCCCCATATTGTTATTTATTTTGCTAATTTGCACACCAGTATCTCTATTTGCACATCATCTCTTGCACATCTATCAATCCAGTGTTAATACTAATTGTAATTATTTTGCACTATGGCCTATTTATTGCCTTACCTCCATAACTTGCTACATTTGCACACACTGTATATATATTTTCTGTTGTATTTTTGACTTTATGTTTTGTTTACCCCATATGTAACTCTGTGTTTGTCACGAATACCGCCGAGGCTGCTCCTCCTCCTTGCTCGGGCAGGCTTCGGCGTTCGTCGTCCCCGGAGTACTAGCTGCCACCGTTTGATGTTTCGATGTTCGTTTGGTCATGTCTAGTTTAGTGCACCTGTTTCGTATTCTGTCCTGATTATGTCACCTATAAGTTTCCCTGTGTTATGTTTTGGAGTTGTGTGTTGTTGTCCGCATGTCGTTTGTCTGTTGGTTTATGTTGTGCTTTAGTGTTTTACGCGTTGCGCGTAGGTTTTCGCCTCCTGTGTTTTGAGGCCATTTATTTTCTGTATTGTGTATTCAGTCAAGTAAAGCTGTTTGACTTATTCGCTGTGTCCTGCACCTGACTTCACCACCACATCCACAAGTACATCGTGACAGTGTTGTTGTTTTATCTTACTGCTTTGCTTTATCTTGGCCAGGTCGCAGTTGTAAATGAGAACTTGTTCTCAACTGGCTTACCTGGTTAAATAAAGGTGAAATAAAAATTTAAATACAAATGAATGGAAGTTAGGCTAGCGAGCAAGCTTTTTAGCCAGGTAGCCTAGGACAACAACAAATAAAAGTGTGTACTGTATGACAGAGTGATATACCATTTTGTTGTGCTGGAATGTTGTTGCTGAAGAAATTGCTATCTCTTCTCTCACTCTGTTTTGGTTCATGCAGGTGACTGTGACCCTCTGGCAGAACGCCCAGAATATGTTCTGGAAGTTAAGATAGGAGACATTGCTCAATTTCTTGGGAAACTAAGCCTGCGGGATAACAGCCAGTCACAAGCAGGAACCAATCCATGTTCTGACCGACCTGTGTACTATGGTGCATTGAGTTGGTTGGAACCTCTCCAGTTAACTGTTAATAAACAATATTAAATTAAACTTAAATTCATTTAAGTTTGACTTCGTGTGTCCCTGTGTTGAATTTCCACGACATCATCAACATGAAAGAAAGGAGGATGTCATTGGTGTTTCTCTACTAGTAGAGTGAGTCAACATGAAAGGGGAGGATGTCATTGGTGTTTCTCTCCTAGTAGAGTGAGTCAACATGAAAGAGGAGGATGTCATTGGTGTTTCTCTCCTAGTAGAGTGAGTCAACATGTTTTCTCTACTGGCACCAACACACACACAGAGAAATCAGACCCATGGACAGCCACATCATATTTAGCTAACGTTGATTGGACTGAATTGTTTTTGGTATCTTTCAGTTGTCACTGTATTAGACTAAGCAGAGGTGATTTAATAATGTTGAAATGTTGAAGTTGAAATGGTGCTGGAATAGTGGAGGCAGCTCCTGTTTTCTTAGTGACTTGCGTTAACTCTCCGTGGTTCTAAATCAATAGTTGTTTAGTGCATATGAACTAACAGTTTATAGAGCAAACAATGCAATTATCACAACACATAGATTGTAGAGGTTTGTCTGTCCCTCGAGGATGATGACGAATCCGGTGAACCACACAATTAAACAAGGATAGAGAGTGAAAAGGATCTGGCTACACTCATACTGTCCCTGACCCAGTGGCGGTTCCTGAAAAAATTCTCAGGGAGGGCAATTTTTCTGATGATTTAGGTGACCTACACACATTTAAAAAAAGATATGTCCAGCAACAACATGAAGACAGGGGCAGCATATAAGTCAATACCAGAAGCATTTATTGACTGATCTCAAAAGTGTTGGCTTACAAAAGCAAAATAAGTTATCACAGTAAAAATAATCAAGGGTGTTCTTTCACATTCTTCAACACTGCATAAACAATATGCATTTCCATAAAACACCTCATCTAATTGTGCCACAAAGTTGACAAGTCCAAGAAAAATACCAGGGTTGGTGGAGCCCTCAGTTTCATCTTTGCCTCGCAAAGCTAACTCAAACACTCCGCAAAACTTCACACACTGGATTAGCCGGCTGAGGATGTGGCGGTTCTTGCTAACCTCATCGTTGTGGCGGCAGACAGCTAGCCTGTATCCCTCATCCAGTTGAGTGGCAATGTTCACTCTCCCCAAAGCAGACAATCTCAAACAGCTATCCATGTGGGTCTTTGACAGCTCATGTTTCTTAATCTTTTCTGAAAGATGGTGCATGTCCGTTACACCAGTCGCTGTCCAAGCGGTGCTGTCTGCCGTGCCGCCTTCAGGGTGAAAGAGTGGGGGGTAGCAGAAGACTGCATTAGCTACATCGCAGCCTGCTAGCCAGGTTTTTCGTTCGTACCAATGGAAAATCCTCAGGTGTAGGACTTTCCCCCTTTAGTAGAAACCTGTTGAATTATTAAATTTGGTCTGGGAGGTCCTAATTGTTTCGTTGCCAATTTATCTTGATTTGTTCGCCGACAAAAAGGAACTTCTTTCAAAGAGACAATCGAGTTGCACTGAACGCTAGCCATCTTGACAGTAGTACGTGAATTGATTGACGCTGCTACCCGCTCTTTTCTTAGTTACGTTCATGGTTATGTTACGTATGACGAAAGCGCGTAAGTGCAAGCCCTCCCGGAACCCATAGAGATTGTATTGAAAGCTCTGATATTTGAAAAAAAAAGATTTTACATGAGAGTCTATGAGAGACTTCTGGGGCGATTTTCAACCTGACTGATATCGCCCCAAAAGGGGCGGGGCCATTTGAAGCACGACTTTAGCCTGATTGGACATTTAGTGGCAGATCAGACGTCTAGATTAGAACACTGATAACTACTGTTGCCGTAATATAATTGATTAGAAAAAAAATCCCTTCCTTTTCCCGTTGGGCAGTGCGTCGCCCATATCGCCCTAATGAACACACCACCGCTGCCCTGACCATTATGAAAAAAGCAAATTGAACAATAAACTTCGGTGTCTCAACACTGTAACGAACTCCGTCGTTGTTCCCCAAGATCACCTCAGTCCACTCTGCGCGTAACTGGACAATATGCTTGGCGCCAAACCGTACGTGAACGCGGACAGTTCCAGAACGCGGACATGAGCAGAGCAACACAATAAACTAAACCAAGTCTTTAAAGTCGGGTACATTAGTAATATTCATGTTTTATTATGTCAAACAAAAATTATTCGTTTTCTAAAACAATATTTTGAGATCTGGGCCCATATCCAAAAAGCGTCTCAGAGTAGAAAATGTGTCGTATAAGTGCTGAGAATAAAGCCATTTTAGTCCTACTCTTATGGGTATAAATTAAAGCTATGCATAAAGCCTCTTTATTCATAAGTGTCCCCCCTAGTTGGCAGATATTTAGGACACCTCATGAGCTGTCCTAACCAGTTAAGAGGTACCAGCAGGTGTCTTGATAATAGAGACATGCAGCGAGTCAGTGGTTCCTGTGCAACATGTAATTGCTTTGGAGCAGTGGTGACCTGTCATTCAGGGCAGAGCCCCACCTGTTTAGCAGATGCTCTTACCCAGAGCGATTTACAGTAAGTGCATTTATCTTAAGATAGCTAGGTGAGACAACCAGATAATACAGTCAAATATACAGGATACGAACATTCCATTTCAGCTAAACAATGGATATATAGCGTTTTGCAATTAAAAATAATACACATCTAAAATCTATGAATTAAACATCTGAGAACAGTAATATTGAAGGTACCCATAAGCAACCATTTCTGATTAAAAAACTCATGTGAAAAATTGTGGAAATAGCATTTAGGTACCACGTTCATCTGTACAAACAATAGTACGCAAGTATAAACACCATGGGACCACGCAGCCGTCATACCGCTCAGGAAGGAGACGCGTTCTGTCTCCTAGAGATGAATGTACTTTGTTCCGAAAAGTGCAAATCAATCCCAGAACAACAGCAAAGGACCTTGTGAAGATGTTGGAGGAAACAGGTACAAAAGTATCTATATCCACAGCAAAACGAGTCCTATATTGACATAACCTGAAAGGCCGCTCAGCAAGGAAGAAGCCACTGCTCCAAAACCTCCATAAAAAAGCCAGACTACGGTTTGCAACTGCACATGGGGACAAAGATCGTACTTTTTGGAGAAACGTCCTCTGGTCTGATTAAACAAAAATAGAACTGTTTGGCCATAATGACCATCATTATGTTTGGAGGAAAAAGGGGATTGCTTGCAAGCCAAAGAACACCATCCCAACCGTGACGCACGGGGGTGGCAGCATCATGCTGTGGGGGTGCTTTGCTGCAGGAGGGACTGGTGCACTTCACAAAATAGATGGCATCATGAGGAAGGAACATGATGTGGATATATTGAAGCAACATCTCAAGACATAAGTCAGGAAGTTAAAGCTTGGTCGCAAATGGGTCTTCCAAATGGACAATGACCCCAAGCATACTTCCAAAGTTGTGGCAAAATGGCTTAAAACAACAATGTCAAGGTATTGGAGTGGCCATCACAAAGCCCTGACCTCAATCCTATAGCAAATTTGTGGGCAGAACTGAAAAAGCGTGTGCGAGCAAGGAGGCCTACATACCTGACTCAGTTACACCAGCTCTGTCAGGAGGAATGGGCCAAAATTCACCCAACTTATTGTAGGAAGCTTGTGGAAGGCTACCCGAAACGTTTGACCCAAGTTAAACAATTTAAAGGCAATGCTACCAAATACTAATTGAGTGTATGTAAACCTCTGACCCACTGGGAATGTGATGAAAGAAATAAAAGCTGAAATAAATCATTCTCTCTACTATTATTCTGACATTTCACATTCTTAAAATAAAGTGGTGATCCTAACTGACCTAAGACAGGGAATCTTTACTACGATTAAATGTCAGGAATTGTGAAAAACAGAGTTTAAATGTATTTGGTTAAGGTGTATGTAAACCTCAGACTTCAACTGTATTCTTAATTCCATTCCTTAACAAAGGCCAAAACTGCTTTCAAAAGTGTTTTCCCCATGATGGCATTAAGAGTTGTTGTCCGTTGACTGCTTGAATAAACGGCCCTACAAAGGCAAAGAGCATCAACTAGAAAACAGTCCAACTGAAGACAAAAAAGGCTTTAAAGTTGTTTTTGCTGTCCAGCCAAATATGTCGTAGGTAGATAAGTGTAAATGCACTGATGTATCATCTTATTATGACCACTGATCTGACCTATGACCCCTTAAATGCTGATACTGCACTCTGCCTTTGTATGACCTTAAACAGCTGTATGGGTCATGCAAAAGCAAAGTGCAGTATCTAAAAAATCTAAATGTGTTTATCCAGTTTACTTGTTGTTTTTAATGGTGTTATGTAGTTGTGTTTTCATGTTTTGAATGTTGTATTGTAGCAACCCTCAAGCTTTTTTTATCCATAAGGTAAGAACTATTTCATCACGGAGAATGTTTATACTTATGTGACTTTGTATTACTATCAATGCTGTCCTTTTCTTTATGTTAGCGAGCGTTTCAATATTTTGTTTGCTGTCTTTCTTACCATTATCTGGGTATTTGCATTTCAATGTGACTTAAACCATAATGTTTCTGCGTGATTGTGCCATGTTTATTCTGGTGATAACTGGATCACTGGTTGTCTCATGGAGTGTGTGAGGGTGAGTGTCATGGTCGGGATGGCCTGAACTCAGAGCCTGATAGAATACCAAGGAAAACCGTAGTAACTGCAGTAGAACATGGTGGAACAAAGCCAGATGGCAGTAACCTCACTTACTGCTGTTTCCTTGGTTTTTACTGGGATTTTGTAGTTACATCAAATTAGACCCTCCATTTTCTCTGAAACAGAAGATAATTGAACCAGGACACTTTGTCACAAGATATAACAGATACTATGAAGCCTGATTTAGGTCTGAACTCATCTTTGACCAAATGTGTAGCAGCAGTTTGCAATTGTACGGCAGAATAGCTGTGTACATAATCCTAATACCTCTTCACGGACTACATTTGAACACTTGAACAGTGTCGTCTGTTAGGGTGTGAACTGGTATGGTAAGATTACCTAGTGGGGCCAGTAACTGAAAGGTTGCTGGAACAAAATCCTGAGCAGTCAAGGTAAATATCTGTCTGTGCCCTTAAGCAAGGCACTTACACCTGATTTGCTCCAGGGGCGCTGTACTACTGTGGCTGACCCTGTAAAACAACACATTTCACTGCATCTATCCGGTGTCTGTGACAATACATTTAAAAATATTTTATTTATTTATTACAACAGTTAATTTAACAATGCTGGTTATAAATCTTGTTGACATTCATCCAAGGACACCTTGACTTGCATTACACTCTCACTCCAGAAAAATATTCTCATGAAATCATATAACTCATTGCTAGAGAAAAGGATTCCTGTGAACGTGGCCTGCTACAAGCAGGAAACCAGTTATGGATGTGTGATCTATCTTGGCATCTTTTTGGGGTAACCACATTGGAACATTCCAACATTCATCTTTAAGGACATGAACTGGCAGAACAGGTTTCAGCAAAGTATGGAGTCATTGTTTTCAGGAAGGTGTCTCCATGGCGATAGGAGGGACAGGAGGCAGACTAAGGGCAAGGGAAGCCACCTGAACTACTGCCCTACAAAGGCAAAGAGCAGTCCACGCAAACAGTGACTCTGAGAAAAATGACTTTAAAGTTGTTGTTTTTTTCCAATCATATCAACCATGACCACTGATCTGACCTATGACCCCTTAAATGCTGATACTGCACTCAGCCTTTGTATGACCTTAAACAGCTATATGGGTAATGCACAAGCAAAGTGCAGTATGTAGAAATCTAAATGTGTTTATCCAGCTTTCTTGTTGTTTTTCTGTTTGATGGAAACAGTTTGAGAGTTGTAACTATATTCCAACTGTATTTAATGCTGTTATGTAGTCGTGTTTTCATGTTTTCAATGTTGTATTGGAGTAGGCCTAACCCTCACCAATATTTCTGTTGATGGAGAGAGACACCAGACAAGACACAGAGACAGCAACAGAAGAATAGGATATGATGGAGAGAGACACCAGACAAGACACAGAGACAGCAACAGAAGAATAGGATATGATGGAGAGAGACACCAGACAAGACACAGAGACAGCAACAGAAGAATATGATATGATGGAGAGAGACACCAGACAAGACACAGAGACAACAACAGAAGAATAGGATATGATGGAGAGAGACACCACACAAGACACAGAGACAGCAACAGAAGAATAGGATATGATGGAGAGAGACACCAGACAAGACACAGAGACAGCAACAGAAGAATAGGATATGATGGAGAGAGACACCAGACAAGACACAGAGACAGCAATAGAAGAACAGGATATGATGGAGAGAGACACCAGACAAGACACAGAGACAACAACAGAAGAATAGGATATGATGGAGAGAGACAGAACAGGCCATAACAGAAGAAAATAGACACAGGAGACAGTAACAAACTAGAACCTGAGACAGCAACAGACAAGACACAGATAGCAACAGTCAAGACACAGACAGCAACAGACAAGACACAGACAGCAACAGTCAAGACACAGACAACAACAGACAAGACACAGATTGAAACAGACAAGACACAGACAGCAACAGACAAGACACAGACAGCAACAGTCAAGACACAGACAACAACAGACAAGACACAGACAACAGACAAGACACAGACAGCAAAATACAATTTACAGAAGAGCGTAGACAAGAGAGACAGCAACAGAAGAGGGCAGACAAGAGAGACAGCAACAGAAGACATAGAAAGTAATGGAGAGAGGCAGAGGAGGGGAGACAAGAGAGACAGCAACAGAAGAGGGGAGACAAGAGAGACAGCAACAGAAGAGGGGAGACAAGAGAGACAGCAACAGAAGAGGGCAGACAAGAGAGACAGCAACAGAAGGGGGGAGACAAGAGAGACAGCAACAGAAGAGGGGAGACAAGAGAGACAGCAACAGAAGAGGGGAGACAAGAGAGACAGCAACAGAAGAGGGGAGACAAGAGAGACAGCAACAGAAGAGGGGAGACAAGAGACAGCAACAGAAGAGGGCATACAAGAGAGACAGCAACAGAAGAGGGGAGACAAGAGAGACAACAACAGAAGAGGGGAGACAAGAGAGACAGCAACAGAAGGGGGGAGACAAGAGAGACAGTAACAGAAGAGGGGAGACAAGAGAGACAGCAACAGAAGAGGGGAGACAAGAGAGACAGCAACAGAAGAGGGGAGACAAGAGAGACAGCAACAGAAGAGGGGAGACAAGAGAGACAGCAACAGAAGAGGGCAGACAAGAGAGACAGCAACAGAAGAGGGGAGACAAGAGAGACAGCAACAGAAGAGGGGAGACAAGAGAGACAGCAACAGAAGGGGGGAGACAAGAGAGACAGCAACAGAAGAGGGGAGACAAGAGACAGCAACAGAAGAGGTTAGAAAGAGGGTAGACAAGAGAGACAGCAACAGAAGACAGAGAAAGTAATGGAGAGAGGCAGAGGAGGGGAGATCAGACAGTAGACTGTATCACTTAAAGCTGCTCTATAGATTCTAATTACTGCACAGTGAGTGGGGGGGGGGGGGGGGATATGTGTGAGTGTGTGTGTCTGTGAGTGTGTGTGTGTGTGAGAGAGAGAGAGTAAATAATGGTAAAACAGCATTATAATGATAGTCATACAATGTCAAATATTTCTTAAGTATAAACATTCTCCATGATGAAATAACCTTAGGCCTACTATAATACAACATTGAAAACATGAAAACACGACTACATAACACTATTAAATACAGTTGGAAGGTAGTAACAACTATCAAACCGTTTCCATCAAACAGATAAACAACAAGAAAGTTGGATCAACATATTTAGATTTCTTGATGCTGCACTTTGCCGTTGCATTACCCGTATACTTGTTTAAGGTCATACAAAGGCAGAGTTCAGTATCAGCATTTTAGGGGTCATAGGTCAGATCAGTGGTTATGGTTGATATGCACGGACATTTGCGTAGACTGCTCTTTGCCTTTGTAGGGCAGTAGTTCAGGTGGCTGCCCTTGCCCTTAGTCTGCCTCCTGTCCCTCCTATCACCATGGAGACACCTTCCTGAAAACAATGACTCCATACTTCATGTCCTTAAAGATTAGAATGTTCCAATGTGGTTGGCCAAAAAGATGACAAGATAGATCACACATTCATCATTCAGGGTTACTATCAAACAGAAATGTCACATTTCTGGTTTGGCCATACCTTGTTTCCTGCTTGTAGCAGTGTGCGTTTACAGGAATCGTTCTCTCTAACTATAAGTCACATGATTTCATGAGAATATTTTTCTGCAGTAAGAGGGTAATGCAAGTGAAGGTGTCCTTGGATCAACGTCAACAAGAGTTATAACCAGTATTGTTAAATTAACTGTTGGAATTGCAAAAAATATATATGTTTTTATTGTCAGATACACCGGATAGGTGCAGTGAAATGTGTTGTGTTACAGGGTAAGGCATAGTAGTACAGCACCCATGAAGCAAGTTAGTGTTAAGTGCCTTGCTTAAGGGCACATCAACAGATATTCACATTGACGGCTCGGGTATTCGAACCAGCGACCTTTCAGTTACTGGCCCAACGTTCTAACCACTAGGCAATGTGACCATACCATACCAGGTCCCGCCCTAAAAGAAGACAATGTTTAAGTGTTCAAATGTAGTCCATGAAGAGGTATTAGGATTATGTGCACAGCTATTCTGCCGTACAATTGCAAACTGCTGCTACACATTTGGTCAAAGATGAGTTCAGACCTAAATCAGGCTTCATAGTATATGTTATATCTTGTGACAAAGTGTCCTGATTCAATTATCTTCAGTTTCAGAGAAAATGGAGGGTAAAATTTGTTGCAACTACAAAATCCCAGTAAAAACCAAGGAAACAGCAGTAAGTGAAGTTACTGCCATCTGGCTTTGTTCCACCATGTTCTACTGCAGTTACTACGGTTTTCCTTGGTATTCTATCAGGCTCTGAGTTCAGGCCATCCCGACCATGACACTCACCCTCACACACTCCATGAGACAACCAGTGATCCAGTTATCACCAGAATAAACATGGCACAATCCCGCGGAAACATTATGGTTTAAGTCGCATTGAAATGCAAATACCCAGATAATGGTAAGAAAGATAGCAAACAAAATATTGAAAAGCTCGGTAACATAAAGAAAAGGACAGCATTGATAGTAATACAAAGTCACATAAGTATAAACATTCTCCGTGATGAAATAGTTCTTACCTTATGGATAAAAACAGCTTGAGGGTTGCTACAATACAACATTCAAAACATGAAAACACAACTACACAACACCATTAAAAACCACAAGAAAGCTGGATAAACACATTTAGATTTTTTACATACTGCACTTTGCTTTTGCATGACCCATACAGCTGTTTATGGTCACACAAAGGCAGAGTGCAGTATCAGCATTTTAGGGGTCATAGGTCAGATCAGTGGTCATAATAAGGTGATACATCAGTGCATTTACACTTATCTACCTACGACATATTTGGCTGAACAGCAAAAACAACTTTAAAGCCTTTTTTGTATTCAGTTGGACTGTTTTCTAGTTGATGCTCTTTGCCTTTGTAGGGCCGTTTATTCAAGCAGTCAACGGACAACAACTCTTAATGCAATCACGGGGAAAACACTTTTGAAAGCAGTTTTGACCTTTGTTAAAAAAGAGGGGGATCCAAGCTTTCCATTGATAACACGTTTATTTCTATACTCCTACAATGCATTGTTTTAAAAATGCAGTTACAACCGGAGTATCAAGCATGGTTTAGGCACATTTGCAACAGAGCTCTTAAAGGGGCAACGGCATCTTAAAACCGGAGTATCAAGCATGGTTTAGGATCATTTGCAACAGAGCTCTTAAAGGGGCAACGGCATCTTAAAACCGGAGTATCAAGCATGGTTTAGGAACATTCACAACAGAGCTCTTAAAGGGGCAACGGCATCTTAAAAAGGTAACTTTGTAATAGAAACCCCCCCAACAACAATTCTGAGTGAATAATAATAATAATAATAAATAATAATAATAATAATCAGGAAGTTGTGTCCAATGGGGTAAATGCAGATGGACAAACCCCATGCTTCATTTATAGCCACTATGCTGCATCCGTTGGGCTACAGGTGATCATGCTTATTGCTAATAGCACATCTGATAATAGACCATGAATACAGGATATATGGTTCAATATGTTAAAATCATTTAACATCTGATAATAGACCATGAATATAGGATATATGGTTCACTATGTTAAAATCATTTACCATCTGATAACAGACCATGTATATAGGCTATATGGTTCAATATGTTAAAATCATTTACCATCTGATAACAGACCATGAATATAGGATATATGGTTCAATATGTTAAAATCATTTACCATCTGATAATAGACCATGCATACAGGCTATATGGTTCAATATGTTAAAATCATTTACCATCTGATAATAGACCATGAATACAGGATATATGGTTCAATATGTTAAAATCATTTACCATCTGATAATAGACCATGCATACAGGCTATATGGTTCAATATGTTAAAATCATTTAACATCTGATAATAGACCATGCATATAGGCTATATGGTTCAATATGTTAAAATCATTTAACATCTGATAATAGACCATGCATATAGGCTATATGGTTCAATATGTTAAAATCATTTACCATCTGATAATAGACCATGCATATAGGCTATATGGTTCAATATGTTAAAATCATTTACCATCTGATAATAGACCATGAATACAGGATATATGGTTCAATATGTTAAAATCATTTAACATCTGATAATAGACCATGCATACAGGCTATATGGTTCAATATGTTAAAATCATTTACCATCTGATATTAGACCATGAATATAGGATATATGGTTCAATATGTTAAAATCATTTAATATCTGATAATAGACCATGCATACAGGCTATATGGTTCAATATGTTAAAATCATTTACCATCTGATAATAGACCATGCATATAGGATATATGGTTCAATATGTTAAAATCATTTAACATCATCTTTACCAATATCTTATTGGGCTCATTCAAGGTGGATATGATATTTTAGATGGTGTCAGCATCATTGTATTTTCATTCATTCTGGAGTAGAACGGCCTTTTTCTTGTCACCAGAACTGAGCTTCTTAGAACTGAGCTTCTCAAAAAGTATCCCCAGGAGGACCCTGGGAACCCTAAGAAAGGGGACTGGAATTGGTAAAATGTGCAGTTTAATACATTTACAAAAATGATCCTCTTTTCCTAAAAGCATGACGGTCATGACTTGTTTACATGAAAGGGGAGATTAATTTAGCACAAGACAATCAATCTGAGGTCGACGTAAGGATTTTTTTTGTTGCTTTAACCCCTGAGATTTACCTGTTCTATGAGTATGAATGGTCTGAGGCAGGCGTTAGATTACAAGCGTTTTCAAGTGTAACGTTAATAACGATGGTTTTGGGGAACAGCTCAGAGATTTAACGATGCTCCTACGAAGGTTCTAGCGATGAACTTAGCCTTAAGATGCTTTTGGGAAACCGGATCCTGGATGAGACCATCTGCTAAATGACTAAAATGTCAAATGTAAGGTTTTAAATACAAATATCATATTACTGTAAATATTGATTTCACAAATATAATATTTGTACAGTTATTTATTAGAAATGTAGTTATTTTTACATTTGACTGTGTAAAACCTAGCAGTACTACTTATTTCTCTGAGAGTGTGGCAGATATATATTTTTACTGTGTAAAACCTAGCAGTACTACTTATTTCTCTGAGAGTGAGGCAGATATATATTATTACTGAGTAAAACCTAGCAGTACTACTTATTTCTCTGAGAGTGAGGCAGATATGTAGCATTTTGCAAAAAAAACATGATTATTTGTCTGAAATGAAAGCATCAAGTGATAGATTTTAAACAAATACATGTCTTTCATTGAACAATCCCATGCCATGATTAGATAGTGATAAAAAACACATCAATCTCTTTC
This sequence comes from Coregonus lavaretus, assembly GCF_964263955.1. NCBI lineage: Eukaryota > Metazoa > Chordata > Actinopteri > Salmoniformes > Salmonidae > Coregonus > Coregonus lavaretus. Next base: position 2,775 of record NW_028161584.1, on the reverse strand, counting down.
ATAATTTCTTTAAACAATAAAGGCTAATACACCAAAACTTCTGAAAATTGATATATAGTGTTTTGGAATGAAATTCTTCTTATGTTTCCCCATCTGAGCTCAGAGTAGATGAGAGACTGAGGGGCGGTTTCCCAGACAGAGTTTAATTGAAGTCAGGACCAGGTAAATTCTACTGAAGTATCTCCCCAATATCCCCACACGTCTTATTACCTGTTCTGTCTGTGTCCCGTATACTCCCTCTCCGGCGTTCCAGGTCACCAGTCTGCTCATTATTATGCACACCTGTCACCATCGTTACGCCCCCTGCGAAGCAGGACCTCCTTGACAGAGGGACATGGATGGTGCTGTCAATGGCCTTGTTCACCAGCAGGCAAAATATAATGACGTTTGTACCAACATGCCTGGAGATGGAGCTGTGGAGGGGAGGATGCTGTGAGAAGATGTTCGTCACTCTGAACTCCATGGCCATCTGCCTATGTTCTGATGCCACTAGAGGACATGTTAACAGGTTGAGGGTCGGCAATGATACCCAGATCATGAAGTGGAAGAAACAGGCTGAGGTAAGTGTGAGTCTTAAACATATGTAAACCCATTTTGATTCAGCCTATTTTATAATTCTGTTATTTCATAGAATTTCTCTTGGCAGTTGTGGCTCCCAGGTCTACAGCCAATCAAGGACTAGCTACCCATCCCCCACTGCTGCTCTCACCCCCCACCCCCCACCCCATCCCCTGACATGCTGGACTCTCAGGTTCTGTTCAATAACGTGCAGCACAGCACAGTACAGTACAACTTTATTAGTCCATGTTACAGGGAACAAAGGGAATTTGTCTTTCTGAAGGGGTTGGTCACAGATCTGCCAGTTCAGATCAAATCCCACGTTTTGTTGTCTGGCTCAGGACTCAAACCAGTGACCTTTCAGTTACTGGACTAATTCTCTAACTTTCACCTCCTAACACTTCTAGCATGGGCTTCCTAGGCAAAGTTCCTTTTACACTATCCCATGTGTGTAGAAAACATGAGTCTGTCTCATGATCTGGTAATGAGGTAGTCCTGCCTTCAACTTCAAAATCAGTGTCACCCTCAGGTCAAGAAGGCATTACCTCTTGGTCTAATGGTCAAGACACTGGTTTTTCCCATGGGACACCTGGATACAGATCCCGCCCATGAAATGTGCACACCTCTCCCAAGGCAAGGTTTTGCAGGGGGCTGTATTGCAGTATCACATTGCTCAGCTGTGTCCAACACTTAATTCCATAGGTCATCAGAAAATGACTCATCCCTGTAGTCATTCAAAGTTTGAACTAACGCTTCAACTAAATCAACAGCCTTTGACAGGTCAAGTGATGAAGACTGTAGCATCTCTGATAGAAATGTTGCTTTTCCAAAAACGTTATGGAGTGGAACAAGGAACACAATGAATTGTAAATCTATCTGTGCAAGCAGACCTCGCTCCTCAACAGATCTGTCACCGTTGTGTTCTTGGACTATGTCTTGCAGGACTCGCTTAACGGCAGGCAATCTATCCATAATAGTATGTAGAGCCATATATCGACATGCCCAGCGAGTGTCACTTAGTCTCTGAAGCTCTCTAGATGCACCTGGGTACATCTCTCTTTGTACGCTAAGCCATTTTTGATGCACATGTATGACCCAGATGTGAAGACATACAGTCTTTCTAGTAAGGAGAAGAACTGTCCTACCTCAGGGACAGCTTTGACTGTATCCACTAAAACTAAGTTTAGACAGTGTGCACTGCAGTGGAGGTAAAAGGCTTTGCTTGTTCTTTAATGCGTTGCCTGGACGCCTGAATGCTTGCCACTCATAACTGAAGCACCGTCATATGCTTGGCCTACTAGGTTGGTTTTGTATTCAAGACCATGACTTTCTAATATGTGTATGATTTAGTCAGTAAGCCCTGCTGCATCTAGTGGATCAGCCGATTCAAAGTGGAGACAGCTCTCATGGACAGCTCCACTGAAATAGTACCTGAGTACTGGAGATATCTGATCCTTTTGTTTTAACATCTTTTGTTTTCCGTCTGCCATTATGCTGAAGACCTCACTGTCTTTCACTTCTTCTATCATCTCTGTTGGAACCATGTCTGCCAAACAACTCAGAACCTCATTCTGAATCCCTTTGCTTGTGTATTTTGCATTATGAATGGAAGTCAACCTTTTTTCCACAGTTGTGTCATGCTTAGCTATTGTTTCTAGGATTGCCATGAAGTTCCCTTTATTATCAGACTCTGCAGACTCATCGTGTCCTCTTTGTCCAATGTTTTGTGTGGCTGTAAGTAGTAGTACTTCTCCTATTGTTTTAATATAGTCCCCATTTTCTTGAACCTGTTTGTTGTGTTCCTTGTTTAGGGCATTTACCAGTGTTGCATTACTTTTTACAGCTTTCTGATTGACTCTCCACGTAATCGTTGCTTGTTTGTGCCACTCAGCCCTTGCATGAATTGCAAATCCCCCCGTCTTTGTAAGTTGCCTTCTTCCAGTTGTTAAAACCCAATTTTGAATCAAATACAGTCTCTGAGACAGGCGTAACAAAACCCAGAGTCTGATTTGTTTGAATATTGAAGCCAGGGGTGGATGTGGTACCAGGCCGCCTTGAAGCTCCTCCTCCTGTCCCCCATCAGAGTTCTTGGGTCCATGTTCATCACTGGCTGCACCGGTGGCTCCTCCCGGGATTGGCTGACATCACTCTCAGTCTCTCCAATGGTCTTCCTGCTGTCTCTCTCTGCTCTCTCTTGCTCTCTCCACACCTGAACCC